>NC_089769.1:24139583-24362083 GCF_040412425.1 Macrobrachium rosenbergii
ATATAAATACATATATACATATACATATATATAGATATATAGAGACATATATATATATGTAGTGTGTGGATGTTTATGTGTATACATGCGTACTTGTATTTTAGTATTAGTTTGAGATAGTAAGCTTACGCAGTGTGTACGTGAGCGCGTGTGGGTATATGTGGTGAGGAGACGAGAGGAGACATAAAAGATACGAAAGTGTTCGTAAAAATCTGGAAAAGCTCCTTGTGAGGTGGCTGACTGTATTGATGAAAAAATCGATATACATCACCACCTAATACCAATATTAGCCTCCAGCCTCACCGCACACCTGAACCCTCCCTCCACCTGAAGCTTGCAAGCCAAGGGGAGATGAGACGGCCTCTCGCGACAAAGTGCAGAGGGCTCTTTGCTTTGGAAAGCCCCCGAGGTGTTTGCGTGTGTGTGTTTGCGTGTTCGTGTTGACGTGTGCCTTTCATGTCTTTCGCTGCTCTTGTTTTGTTGGTTTTCCTCACCTTCCCCACCATCTCCCGGGCCCATTTCTCACCTCTTCCCTTTATGTCGTCTTCATTTCTCGTCCCTCTGTGGGATGCACAGAACCATTAACCTTTGATGAATGTGTAGCGAGTAACTCGCACTCTTTTCCTGATTACCTCTTACGTGAAATTTCCTTTGGAAATAACGCTGATACGATCAACCTTTTTGTGTGATTGTTTTTTTTTTTCTCTCTCTCTCTCTCTCTATTAACACGCTCGGTAGCTAAGTACCCCCACGGGAGAGAATGTAAATCAGGAGGAAACCCACTGACATTTTAAGGTTACAGTGTGGGTAAAGATGAAAAGCGGAGACGTTCGTCTGAGGGCATGCGTCTCAAAGATGATGTCTTTTCAATCTTCTGCGGATTTTTATAGGTTTCATCGATCTGAGTGAAGGCGTTTCTTTTGTGGAGTAATATATTGCTTAAATTCTGAAACACATAGATACCGGGAGGTTAATGGTAAGTATGTGACATGTTATTCGGGGTCATAGCTCTCATTTTTTTTAGTCACCTCTAACGTTGTGGATCCTGCCTTGCATTTATGAAAATATCATTTTTGATTCTAGGAAGTAATTTCTTGAATATTACTGCGCCAGTTCTGGTACTGAATGGTTCCCTCCACTTTCGTATAAATGCAATATTAATTAATGATGCACCAATATTTTTATATGTATTTAGGCCACCTATCCTTGTAGAATTTAGCTCTGTATGTGCCTTTGTGCACAAAAAAAAAAAAAAATAGAAACGAAAGTAGAAAAATAGTTCCAGAATATTGGAACGTAACTGGTACTTCGGCCATCGTTATATCATTTTCCACCGGAAGTTCATTTTGCACCAAATTGGATTTGAAATACCGGCTGACAGCTTCACTTGCCACGGCCATTGACTCAATATCAGATCATTTTGATTTTGGCGAAATCAAAAAATCTATTTCCATTGCAAAACATTTAAATGTTTTGGCTTGAATTCCATCTCTGTCAGTTTAGCTTCGCTGATTCCTTGTAGAATGTTTGCCTCTTCAGTAAAGACAACGGAATAATTCTCTCTCTCTCTCTCTCTCTCTCTCTCTCTCTCTCTCTCTCTCTCTCTCTCTCTCTCTCTCTCCAGGTGCTGTTTTTCTCGTGGAGAGACTGAAGAGTGGAAAAACACACACGTTTCAGTTATGTCCTGATCTATTATTAATGAGATTCCTAATGCTTCTCTTCATTACGCGAGCTGACTGGAGTATGAAATCAAGAACTGATTTGAATGAATAATTTATAGGCTTCGGCCTGATTGATATTATGAAGTGATATGAGATTCAAGTTTTCAATTCTTGGAGGGAACTTACATATTTTCTCCTAACTTTTCTCTGTGTTAGTTGACATTTTCATATATAATCGTAGACTTTCAAATTTGTGAAGCATCGAAATAATGGCATACACTTACTGTTATATTTCATTTATTTTTAGATGTGCAATGCAATTATAACAATTTTATATTTTTAATTGTTAACAATGGAACTTTATACTTTTCTGTTAACTTGAATGGGCTTGCAGGATTGAACAGGAATTTGGAAAACCTTTTAAAAGTAACTGGAAAGATAAAATTTATTACTGTCGTTTGTTTTAGAGTCATTTCTGCTATGCTTTTGCCTCTTAATTTTGAAGGATAATTTTCGTTTTGGTTTCTCCATACTATAAATTGTTTATTTATCAACTGCTTCAAAAGCAGTGGTTGTTTAGCTACTCTCATATGATAGATAAGTAATTGTGTACACAGAGGGTATTTAAAACCGGTTTCTGCAGGCAGGTAGGTTCCTAAAATCTCTGCGTGACTCCGTTCATCTCGCTGAATTATATATCTAACAGCTAATGAGCTGTGGTGGTCGGCAGCCGGGGAGAATGGTTGAGGAAAGCCCTAGGTGTTACCCTTCGGCCTTCGGACTCTCAACTACAGTAGTTCTGTGGAAGGGGGGGCTCTATTCCCATGTTTTCATCCTTCCTTGGGTGCCATCCACTACAAATTCACAGCTGAGGTCAGTAGGGGACCAGTAGATCGTAACCAAGCGCACCATGCATAAAATAGGTTTTTGACCGAGTTCTATTTTTTAATGACAAAGGACAATTTAGAGAGAAGGGTAACAGTGCAGTTTACCCACTTTATTCACCGGTTTTGTTTTTAAGTGCTTTGCGGAAAAGACAACAGAGAAAAGAAGCATCTACACAATTTGAGTTATTCGGCGTTTTCACATATTACAGTAATAAGAACTGCTTCCTTAGGTGGCAGTATATCATTTCATAATGCTATCTGAAAGGTTCTGAAAGAACAGGCCTGATCCTCAATTCCTTTTTTTTTTTCATTGGAAATTTATGGGACGTTCGGGAATAGGGAAAATGCTTCAAATCATGTTTAATGTCTCAGGATCTTTTTTAACTTGCCTCTTTGTTTAAGTAGGTATCCTGAAAACAGTTAGCAATGGAGTATAGTTACATATGGCCGTAAAAAGACAACATGCACATGGCAAGGTCTTTGAATATTATGTACTAAAGAGTTCATTGGTTTTTTCAACTCGCTAATGTTCAGTCACGCAATTAAATTCTCAAGTGGAGTGGGAAGATTACTGAGAAATAACGGCCGTCTGAATAGCTTCTGATAGGAAAGAATTGTCGTTATCACATGGACAGGGTCTTTGGCGTTGCTTTGATAAACGTAAAGGTCATCGTCGCGTTTTAATTTTTCAGTCTATTGTTTGACTGACTATTTGTGATGCCAGTGTGATAAGTTTCCTAATCAAATTTTTATATGTACAGAAATAAAAACTTGGCAGTAATGTTTTAAAGGAAACTTCTAGTGTTACAAGGAAAACTTCTCGTCACTTTAGTAACTTCTATTATGTCCATAAATGTACTGAAGTTTCAAGGCTCTAGCCAACCTCATTTTCGTCTAAAATTGGAGCCGCCTAAAAGGACACCAAAATCATATTACGTTGCCACATCCATCCTCCAAAGAGGATGGATGCTCATGAATCAGATAGCCAGATCATTCTGAAACTGATTGCTTCTCCCAAAGGTATTCGAAGGTGCTGCACGAGTATTTCCGTCTTAAGAAGTGTCAGTGGTTTTAGATAGTAATCCATCATGTGCCTATGCAGACGAGTGCCTAAATAAGGGGATGTTGATCGCAGCTGAGTGGGAGGTATTTCCTGAATAACCCTTTCACATAAAGACAATGGCAAACACTATAATGAAGCACTATCATTCTCCCGTGGAGGTTGGTATGAAAGTCATCACGTAGGTTTTTGTTAAAAAAGGATAAAACATCATTCCCGAGTTCCATAGACAGAATTTGGAACTGAATAGCTGTTGAAACCGAATAGCTGTTTGTTCAGTATAATAATTACTGTTCAGTAAGTTTGTTCAGTATGATTATTAGACTTTACATTCATTATTGTTATGTTGAATTTATTAGGCATATTGCATATTTGAATTGTGCATTTATATATTTTGGATAGTTATAGAATTTCCAAGAGCTTGACCTTTATATTTGCATGTGTACTGGAAGAAGCAAAGAGTCCTCGCAATTTATTGTATAGTTTTGATACAAAACGAAGAGATCTTCATTTAACGCATAGTCTTTGTATAAAATAAACATTTTAATTTTTTATCGTTTCAGGCAAAGGGACCTTTTTATGTAACAACACTCGCTTATTCTGGATAGAAAGGAACCATTTTACTTAAAGCGTATTTGTGTAGCAACAAAAAGACATTGTAATTAATGTTCGTTCTTGCTGTGAGCAAGTAACATTTTGCTTGAAGTATATTTTGGTAGAAACAACGCTATTTATCGTATGTTTAATGCATAATCTTCGTAGAGAGAAAGAGGCCTTGTTATTCAGTGCATAAGCCGTTTAGAGAGAAAGAATCTCTGACATGAACAAAAGCGCCACAGCTGTCGAGGTGGTTTGACACGATGACCCACATAACGCCGTCCAATATTCGATAATTGACCCATTAAACTTTAAATTAGGATTACCCAGTATTTACTTTTCTAATTAGCGAACTTTTATGACGATGTAAATTGCGGTGATGTAATTAAAAGTGCTGAAGCATTCGAATTTTTGCTTGACGCCCGAAAACTCCTCCCCAAGTTCGCACAATAGCGCACAAATAAGAGAAAACTGTCCTAACAGAGGTGGGAAATCGCGCGGAAATGTTTCGAGTTTCTCGGAAAGGAAAATTCTACAAAGGAAATACATTCTCGCCATTTCATAGACTTGGAGCAAAATGCGTGATTGACCGTCTTGTATCCATTAGTGTTTCTGGTAATATTAAGGGAAAAGATTCTTTCATTGACAGCGGGGTTGTAACCAAGTTTTTGAAGGTCAGCATTGCCGTTTGAGTGTTGAAAGGTAAAATACAGTTTCTGGTTAAAAGGTGCTGTCAGAATGATCCTCTTGTGATAGTGAATTAATTATTTGATTTATATGAATTTGGGAACTTATGATTTTCTGCGTTCCGATGCGGAGTTTTTTCCTTATTTTTCTTGGAAAAATATGGTAGTAGATGATTCGCTGGGTACAGGTTGTTTTTTAACAGAGTGTACCAGCGAGTGAAAATTGCAATACTAATATGTGATCAGTATTAACTGGACTTGTATTTACTCAGCATTGCATATATTTGTTTCATGGCCTTAATAAAGATTAGATCAAGTTGCACTGCCGGTGTGAAATTCGAATATTTTCAAGGTTGTATTATTCACAAGATGCAATGTATTGTCATAGAAATTAAACCAACCCTCAACTGATCTGAAGAAATATTGTATTTAAGGAAGCAAAGTTAAACCATAGCCTATAAGAAATTCGGATTTATTTTTCAAATTCAACATCGTGCGATATATTTTGACCCCTCCATTGGGAGGCATGTGGGAAGTGCGAAATTAGAACATGAACGAATGACACTTAGGAGAGGCTCAGGAGCTCACCTGGATTGCTTCTAGTCTAAATAGTCGAACGTTTTGCGAGCCAAAAAAATAGGGACACTGAATGAGTGAAGGTTCTGTGATCAGTGTCAAAGGCGGCAGCACCTCGGTACTCTCTCTAATTTATGTTCTTATATTTTTTTCTCACGGCCATTTGCTGGTTATCCTTTTCCGTTTGAATATCTCAGCCCAGAATATTTTCGCAGCATCTAGTTTTGTAATTTACGTATTGATATGAAAGCGCAGCATCGATTGAAAGGTACGATTCAAAATGAGAGGCATTATCTCATTTACTGATCACAGAGCTAATGAAATTCACCAACTACTGTAGCATCAAGAAGGTAGACAGATATGACAGATAGGTTTTCTTTTAATTCAGAAGCCAGTGTCCTGAAAATAAAATTGAAATAAAAGGAAATCGGTAAGAAAATGGAAGATAGGGACAGGATGAAGAGTTACAGGAATGTGGGAAAACGGAAGCAGGAAGAGTTCCAAAGCTTGGCATTAAAAGGTAAGAAACGGACAGCAGAACATTCCGACGAATACTGTCTTCCACAGAGAAAAATGGGCAGCCAAAGAACCGTCGGAATGAGTCCTAACGAATGGTGGTTTCAACAAAGCTGATGTGTGGATGCAGGAAATCTTATGCTCAGCGAACGTGTCGAGCGAGAACATAAATAAAAATAAAGAGAGAGAAATGCTAATTTGCGGCTGAAAAATAGGATCGGCTGATGAATAGTTAATAAGAATAGTTTGCTGATAAGACAAAGTGCCTTTGCATGAAGGACAAAAAGATGAAATAAAGCAAAGAAGATGGAAGCCAAGGTGTGGCAGGAGAAAAATAAGCGAGAGTGTAAATACCTGATCATTTTCGTTACACAAAAATAAGCCGCTGCCAAGGATGCTAGACGAATTTTCCATAAAGTTTTTATTTTTCCCTTGTTTCAGACTCATTCAAGCGAGGAGCGTTACGAACTCCATTCGCTGTCAAAATGGAATACACAATACAGTTTTCAATATCTTTAAAAGCCTCGGTAAATTCTATCATACGAACGGTCTCGCTGGACCAGTTAACAAAAGAACGGCAGAGAACCAAAGAATTAGTTCCCTTTGATGCGGTATATTCCAATGTTAAAAATTCTGCCAAAACTCTTCTTTGATTCTCTTTCGCGAGGGATAATGCTTGTTACGATATTCTTCTTTTTTTTCATTTTTGCTTTTCCTTTTGTGATTCCTGTGGCCCCGGGGGAATCGGAGGCTTTTCTAAGAAACTGGAGATTATTGATTTCAGTGGTCTTTGTAGTGATGGGACTACCATTTCGGATTCCTCTGAAAGGCAGGTGGAGAAAGGTTACTATTTCAAACTGAGTTGTAGCAGCTATAAAACCCAGATGTTCAATCTTAATTTCAGCAAGGAATCGAAAGAAAATAGGTAAAATCATAATATTTGCTAGTTCATTTCTTTGGTTATACCTCATAATACGTATATGTTTATGCATAATTATTTGTTCTTTTTTATGATAACAACAGTTAAACGAAAGGAGCAATGACGTATTTCTCCTAATGAACTCATAATTCATACCCTCCGGTTGTTTGACAATCCCCTATTATTTCTGCAGTAATTTAAGTCATGGATTGGTTCCAGATGATTGTTCCATGAAGTTAATTCTCCCTGTCATGCAGAATCAGCAACTTCAAAGAACGTGGTTGCGATTTTTGAAGAGACATCTCCTCTTCACAAAATCCATATAAGATATATCTGTCTTTAACGCGGATCATTTCCTTTAGCGCCAAGTACTAAAAAAGAAATGGATGACAAATAGTGCAAGTCTTGCTTAAAATGAAATATAGTTTCGGTTTCAGATTCTCATTATTTTGACTTTATTTCAGCTTGAGTGTATAGAGGTGGAGATCATTAATAAGAATTTTAATATTAATTAATTATATTCATACCTTGACTCTAGTAGGGCTCCATGAGACTTGGTGTTCTATGTTTGGATATTTGACACTTAATTTTAAAATGGGTGACGTAAAAGTGCTGTCATTTGCGTAGTAATGTTTTATTTCAAGTTACATAATAGAGCCTTGCGTTTAATTCCATTGATTTAGAAGGCTCTCCCTTAACCAGAAATATTTCAGTTGGATGCTCTTTTCAACTGCAATATTTCTTTAAAGCAAATCGAGAAAGCTATTCCTTCAGGTTGAATGTGGGCCATTCAGTCTCACCAGTAATAACGGATGAAACCTATGATTATACATATTTTCTATAATAGATTTTTCCCTTTCAGTAATGTTTGACTTGGATTCCCCTTTAGCAGTAGTCATTTACATGTATTTCCGTCGTTTGTTTTCTTATTGATTCCAGATTTTACCTTTAACCTTGCAACTTTGGTTCGATATTAATGAATCGTGAAGGACACATTTTTAATGTTACTTGTTTAAGGCGTGTCTTTAGCAGCCGCGTTCCTTTCATGTTGATAATAATACTAAGTCCTTTGTCTAATGTTATTACTTTGATAGGACTCTGAATTGACATAAACAATTTGAGACAATCTTCCCTTCACTGTTACACACTTTTGCAGGTTATTCCCTATGTAATGACTGTTGTTACCGGTATGTATACTGACAATATTATGAGACATTTTAATTTTTGAGGATTCTCTAGGGTTTTTCTTTCATACCAGTTATTTGACTGAGTTTTCAAAAGTTAGGATTTCACTGGAATTTATTTCACACTTGATGTTCTGGCAGGACTTTCTTGCAAACATGGGTGGTTTACAATGAATTTTAGATATTTGGGAGGATTTTCCTTTGGATATCAAAGATTTTATACAATATTCGCTCAAACAGAAATTATTTCAGAAGGTTTTGCCTTGCTTTCACTTCAAACATTATTAATTTGAATGGTCGTTCCTTCAAATGTTATTGTATTGGTAGAGAATTCATTTAAACATTTGCGACTTGGTATGCTTTATTTCAGAATTCACTGTTTTTGTAGTCTTTTTCTACAATCTTTTATGATATGACAGAATTTATCTTGAAACTTTGGGGATTGAAATTTTGGTGTGACCTTCCTACGAGAAAGATGACTAGGCATCATCCTCCAAGTGTGAATAATATGACCAGGCATCTCTCAAACGTTAATGACTTGATCAGGCATCCTTCGAAAGTGAATTGTTTCACCGGACGTTCCTGCAGAAGCAGCTAATTTGACTGGATATTCTTAAAATGGAAATGATTGGGCTGAACTTCCTTTCAAACTTGAATTATATGGCTGGACTTCCTTTCAGAGCTAAATGATTACAAATTTTTTATACACATCAGTTATCCGACTGTACCTTTCTTTGACAAGTCATCTGGCATGGCCTTCCTCCTTATGTCAATATTTTGACAGTTCAGAATATTTACATAAGGATTTTTCTCCTTTCCTGTGCAATTAAAATGGACTTTATGATTGGAACTTCCCTATATCTGTATTATTTCAAGGACTTTTGTCACTGATGGTAACGATTTAATGTATGCTTTTCCGGAACATTGAATGATTTGACAGGTCTATAATTTTTCTCTTCAGTACTTACTTTTGCTAATATTTCACCTTTCATCTTATCGTACTTCAAATACTGATTGTTTCTTCTTTTCCTCTGCAAAATGTTCACTTTTGTCTATACTTAACCTCTAATAATAGATTTTAAATTAACTTTTGTCTTTCATACAGATTTAGTTATGTAGCTTTGCCTACGTTATGTTCAGTGTTCATTGCAGGATTGCCTGTCCCATCAAAGGAAGCCACAGGCGGAGTAACGGGACTGCAAGGACTCCACCAGTGCCATTTTTTACGCCACGTTGTTTATGTTTTGCCATTTGTTTAGATTTACCTCATATTTATTTGTAGATAAACTACGATTAGTTGAATATGAGCTGCATAAGTGTTTTTGTTCCTTTACGAGACTGCAATTCTGTTATTGTTTTACCTTGTTTTATTGTCTGTAGTATTATAATGGTGTATGTTATTTCCTTTGTTTTTAAAATTGTGTAACAGCATTACCAATTAACTATAATTACTCCATTATTTTTATTTGGTAGATACCTGTCGTTTTACTGTAAGTGACTTATTGTTTTGTAAGTGTTTTTTCCGGTCAGTTTCGAAAGGATATATTCTAGCTTGACGTGTGTATGCCATGTATTTAGTGCTTAGTCTTCTAAGTCTTTTTTTCTAGATTTTTTATGTGATATAATTCCTCGGTTATAAGAGGATTTTAAATCTTTCTTGCATAGTTTTCAGATATTTATTTTAGATGATTCATAAATTTTTCATGTAAATATAATGCCATGTAAGGTTGTTATAATAATTAAAAAATTATATCGTTTAAATGCAATCGTTTTCAGATATTTTCCTTGAACCATGCCATTGACTTAACTAATTGTGCCGATGTTTTTGTTTTCAATAATCGTTTAGGCAACGTTGTCTACTCTGTACCATTTTCTAAATGTTACGATTTTTACGGAATGTTGTTTTATATTTAATATCTTTATTTCCCGTAAAGTCTTGGTTCATTTTTTCCATCATGTAAATGCTTGATTGGTTCGTATATTTTTAAGGCGAGGACTGCTTCGTGAAAGTTATTAATCATCCCATGTTCCAAGTGACAGCCTCGTTAACTGATCTCCTCCTGTGCAGATGTAAGCTGTGACCTGGTGACAAGCGTGGATGAGAGTCGCCTTTCGCCCGCCCAGCAGTCCACCTTTTCGGACGGTTCCTCAGGTATGAAATGGCTTTCCATTGATTTGACCTTTGATTATATCCTAATGGACTTCATTTCCGTTTGCCGTCTGTGAGGAAGATGGTCGAACTATCCTGTATATTTGGTTGTGTTTGTGAAATTCTATTCAATTATCACTCTCTCACTCATTTAATGTTGGATGATTGGGCCTGTGCTCTTGTGCAAAGACGTTGGCATCGAGTTTGGGCAACATAAATTCAACGCATCCTGTGAATGAACTTTAGCTGTAAGGATGCATAACATTACCCGTTGGCTAACAGTACAGAAGGAAAGTTGTAGGAATGTCCCGATTAATACAAATATCGAAACTAACATCACATATCAGAATCAACGGTTTGGTATTTAAGGTGCGTGTCTATCTGTATATAAAGCTGAAGTATTCGGGTGGCACGTCTGTTTAGTAACAGTCTTAACCGACTTCAGTGTAGCCGCTGTAAAATACCAATTTGCATGATTCGTCGACAGATAAAACATATGTTCTCCTAAGATTTCATATCCGTCAGTTTTCCTTCCCTTTAATGAATTTGCGTCAGTTAAGGAATTTTTTCTAAAGTTGTGTAAGAAAATTCATGAAATACCTTTTAAAATGTTCAAAGAATCTAAAGCAAAATGGTTTCGTCCAGTGCACTTTAAAAAGGAATATAGTTGCTGTGATAAGGATTACATCATTTTCGTTAATTATGTCATATGACTTACCATTACATATTTGCTTTTCAATTATGCCTCATTCGCAGATATTCAGTGATGAGAAACCGCTGATCTAATTAGTTATTTGACTTAACAAATGACCCGATTCTAGCTCTGCAAGAAGTGAATTCGTTATTGTCATTTTTAATTAAAATAACGAAACTGATTTTCATTTTGGATCTGAGGTATGTGGTAAAAGAATTTATTTTGTAATTTTTAAACTGGACGTCGGTTTTTAGTCAGGATTTTGGATCTGAATCAACAGACTTTAGTTATTGCTCGTATCAGTTCAATATGTCTGAATAAATTCATTCTAGTTATTGCTCGTATCAATTCAATATGTCTGAATAAATCGATTCGTATAAGTATTGGCAGCAGAAGATATTATATAAAGTTTGAAAACGGAAAGAATTAAAAAACGACATTCATTTGGAGTTGTAATCAGATGGATAAATCACACGTCACATTATTTTCCGTTCTTGGAAGATGGTAATAGGTTCTTATATATTTGATATAAAACTAGGGAATCGTTGCTTATATGAACTAAGAAGAAACGGAATGAATAATTGTACGTTTATTGACGAAACTCCTTATTAAACATCGTTTAGAATTCCTGGAAAATAGAACTGAGGAAATTTGCTCCATTTGAAAATGATAAAGAATCGAACAAAAGAGAAATCCTTCGCTTAACTCATAATAGTCAAAAGAACTTCACTAGTTCTTTGAAATCTTCAAAGAAATGAGCTTTGTTTACTAACCAAATGTCTTCTTATTTCGTCTCTATAGATATGAGCTAATTTTGTGTGCATTAAAATAAATTACAGCTTTCCACCTCGAACCCAGGTGGGCTGTTCTCATCATTGTAGTTGTATATATGAAAGAACTAAGAATATTATTTGTTGACACAGTAAATTAAATCCTATTAATTCTGAATAGTGCAAACATTGTGTTAATATGTATATAAGAGATGGTTTTAAAAATCTGGGTTGGACTTCATTTGTATGAATTAACAAAACACAGTCAAATAACATTCTATTATTAATTACTGATATGCGGTCAAAACTAATTAGAAGGTTTAGCACACTTTCTCATTAGACAAATCTTGAGGCAATTAATAGTGGAAAACTGTCTAAAATATATCTTCATGAGCTCAATCAAAATCGAAAATGATATACAGTACATGATTTTTATTAGATATCGAAAAAGAAGTTTCTATGATTTTCTTTCTTGGAAACTTTGTTTCATTGATTTTACTTGAGTAACTTAACAAAGTGATCTAAATTTTGCCTCATTACCTCATATATGAATTCATTACATATCTCAAACATTTTAAGACTGAACTTCAACAGCGCTCAAAATTTTTGCTTTGCCGTCTAAATAGTCCCGTTATGCCTGAATATGCCTATTTAATAAGCCATTGTATACGAGTAAAGCTAATTATGACACATTTTAACCACTGATAACCTAGAAGCTGTATTCATTCAAATTAACTTTATTTCATCTTGAACGAATAAAAAAGTATCGCCGATTTGTAGAACAGAAAACGATCACAGGTTGTATTGGCTTCGTCCTGTAAGTTATCTATTATGAGGCGAATTACTTTTCGTAATCGCCCTGGACCTACGAAAAACAATTTCCTTCGCCCGATCAAGTTTAGGGGGTAAGAGAATGAGGCTTAAATCCCCAATTTTGTCAGGGGAATTAGTTAATTTATGTCTATAGCCCTTGAATTTACTTGAATGATTTGGAAAATGAGATAGAAAAGCTCTTAAGTGGATGAGGACGCTCCAGAATTGGATTTGGGAGCCCAGGCCTATTACAGATAATGGCATTGTCGGAATTTGTAACACGGGCCTTGTGAGTCCAGAGGAAGAACTGTAAACATCTGGTTTGCGCCTGCGCTTGTTTATTCTATATATATGTCATTTTAAATCAGGTTTACCAGATCACGTTTTCTATAAACATTTTGGGTTTGTAAACAAGTAGTGTGATATGGAATGACATTAAATGTACCAATGGGGAATGTAATCAAGTAAGGTAATTTAGAAAGTAGATAAACATGACATGTAATTTGCTGTAAACAAGTAGGCCCATTTTAAATTTGAACTTAAAAAAGGTTTTTAGGTATCTAAAGAAGTAGGTTCACTTGGAATGTCGAGCTGCTGTGTACGCAAAATCTAGTGCCTTGTATTCTAAATAAGATTCCATTAGTCGAATATTATTTTGTGCCATGGAATTGTTACTTTGGTGTTTTATTGGCGCACGTATGCTTCTGTGTATGTGTATGCATTCATGCTTGCAAGTACAACCATAGTCCTTCCATAAATTTTTAACGTACTGGTATATGGTAATACCCTTTCAGTGTTTCAACATATATGATGGATATGTGGTAGTGATGTTGCAGGTGTCATTTATTTTCTTCTTATTTACTTTCATGAAGTTTGAATGAATAGGAATTTCATATCATATTAAAGGATATTTATCGTTATCTATTTCCGTGATAGTTACGACCTTCGAGTTGATGCTCGTTCCAAAGATTCTACGGCAATGTCCCATCATGTTTCACGTATGCTACGACACAGCCGCTATACTGTATTTTAATAACCGAAAACTTTAAAAAAGTTTTAAATGTACTGAAAAAAACAATGTACATCTAATTAAGTGGAAGCTGTTGGAATTATTAGGGCCACGATCCTTGGATCATGTGAATGCAAATTTGGTCGACCGGCTAATACATGGAGGAATCATTGTTATCTGAATGATTGATCTGGCAAGCCACTGAACAGCCGTGGTTAATACTGCTCTCAGAGTCATCCAGCTACCAGCATGATGAAAGACGCTTCTGCCATGATAGGATGCCATTGTCATTTCAAAATATCCCACCATTCAGACTTCCACATGTGATATTTTGAGAGGCTGTTTTTGCATGTCTGTTGTTGAACATATATTTTACTCATAAGGTCTTTTGAGTTATTACTTAGTTTACATTTATGAGAACGAACTGAATTGAGTTAAGAGGTTAAAATATGAATATAAATGTTGGGTTTGGATTTTTTTTTATTTTGTGTATACTGAATGGGGGAATATCATGGTCTGACTTGTAACAGTGCGCGGCGGTGTTTGTGGGTCATCGCCCCCAGCCGTACCCCCCTTGCCCCCGGCTTCCCTTCTGGGTCGTAGTAGGGGCAGGGGAGATGTGGGGACGCCCTTGGAGGTGATCGCCTTAGACCCCGAAGGGACTGCTACTACCGTTCCCTCCCACAACACTCCCACACTTACGTCACCCGCTGCCGAGGTCCCACACCAGATAAGGGTCTGTGGGAAAAACGGTCGCTTAGTTCCTTCTTCCTCGGGATATCGTAAGTTTAGGTGATGGTTATTTCGTCTCATAAGAAAGAGTTTTATCTTTCTCCCTCGCTTTCTCTCTCTTTCTCTTTCTCTCTTTCATTCTTCCGTCTGTTTTCTTTCCTGACATTCTCCGCTTAATCCCGATTTTGTAATTAAAAACTAATTTTGCAGACTGCCGTAATTCAGTGATTTAGGTAATATTTTCCTCTGATTTTGCAGTTTTACTAACAATGCATTTAATAAAGGCCATCTCTCTCTCTCTCTCTCTCTCTCTCTCTCTCTCTCTCTCTCTCTCTCTCTCTCTCCAAACCGTTCTACTTAACGGTTTTATGAAGTGATCTGAAAGGTTTTAATGACGAACTCGTGGTGTATTTTTAATATCTTGATTTTCCTCGTTTACTCCTTAAGGAAGCTCCCTGTGCATCTTAACACCATTTCAGTGCTGTATTTATCAGTATGGTATGATGACAGTGTAACTAACTCGAATAGTTCTTAGGAGATTGGCGTAAACGTCCGTATGCATTCATTTGCTGAGTTTTATGTTTTTTTTTTTCTGAAGGCCGTGTTATTTCACATATTAATTTAATTAATCACATTGACCAGTGATTTGCATAAATCAGTATGTTTCATAGTCTTGTAGACAGAATTTTAAAATTAATTTATTTCTTGTTTCTTATCATTTTGGTCATCTCACCAATATCAACAGTAATAGTTGCTCAGGAATAGACGAATGTGGTAGAAATAATGACTTCACTTTTAGTTATGGAAAATGAAGAATTCTTGACAGAAATTATACATAGGTGTGTGAGAAGTCACAATGTTTCTGTGATTGAAAATGATAAGATTTATAGATTTCTGGCTCCCTGCATGAATTAGTTGTGTCCAAACTTGCATCTCCTATATTTTTGCTTTTGAAACATTCCCGATTTTAGACCCCGTATTGCTGATGATTTGATTTTATATTTTCATTTGCTTTTTGGTATAATAAAATTACTAACTGTCTTTATATTTTATATACTGTATATGTATGTGTGTGCTGTAAATATGTGTGTGTATATAGATTATGTACACACATTTAGATGTACACGTAACCAAGGAAAAGCCCGCTTACGGGCACTGACTTGCATTCCCTTGGAGCATGTTCAGCTGAGAAGTAATATTTCCTTCACTGTAGCGGTGTACTGATGCTACCTCTTGTTTGTGTATGTACACTGATTGTAAATATATTTTCAACATATCTGTTTATACACATCCCCGAAAAACAAATATATCTCGTATGAAATGTTTTGTTTTACACTCAACATTCTCTTGAGAAATATAATTTTCAAATTATGATTTCAGTCTTTTTAATTTCCATGTCTCAGAAGGAGAGAGTTTTGTTTGTTATAATGTTAATAATTTTTCTTCATATTGAAACCGCACAAGTGTTCATGACAGATTAACTTATGTGTTTTGTTTTTCCTTATATGCAGCTCCGACTCAGGCCAAGAAAAAAGGTAGCTATGTATTCCAGTGTTCATATATTGCTATATAGATATATTATCAGTTTTGACACTAAGTAGTTTCCATAATAGTGTAAAAATATAAATATATATTTATATACGTTGGGTTTAAATTCCTAAGGGTTTTGGTTTGTTTAAAGAGGTTTTCAAGTAAATGTAGTAGCATAGCTTTTAGTAAATTTTAGCATCAGTGTGCTACAAACCTGCATGAACAATTGGTTTTTATATTAAAATTAGTTATTGGTTGCATGATTTACTTGGTTTGGTTTGAATTTAACCAACATTTTTTGTGTGCCCTCAAGGGCATGGCAGGCATGGTACATTTAGTTGGCATAATTCACTGGGAGTTTAAAAAATAACATGAGTCATTTTCCAAAATCCAGTCATTAATCTGTGCCCAACGACAGAATACCTGTGGGATGACTACGACATGCGTGGTTCCCGCACACTGCTGAGCTACGAAGGTGCGGGGGAGGTGGTGGGCGCTGCCGCCACTCCAGATCTGCTGCTGCTACCTGGAGGAGACGGCCCCGTCTCAGACGATGATTTCACAGAAGGAAAACCTCTCCTGTCAGGTGAGCCTGACCACTCATTAGTCATTTATTTGCTTGTGTTTTTTTTTTATTGCGTTTTGTCTGTTTATCCCTTTAACGTTCTGGTTACAACATTAAAATTATTACATTTCATTCCTGCATCTTCACACTTTCTATCTCTTTTGGCTTTTCTTTATGAAACTGCGAGCATTTTTTTTTTATTTTATTTTTTGGGGGGGTCCCAGTGTCAGGGTTTTGGCCTGAAAATCCTCGTATTCCATTCTACTCCTTCTCAGGGTTTTATAATTACTGCATCGGTCCTCGTGGCATTACGATATCACTCAGAAACTAGTAATTTTAGCGTTGAAAGTGTCATGCCTGTTGATTAAAAATTAGACACCGGAATATCTGTACACTTTATGCAACGTGTAGAATTTGGAGAGCGGTGAGTTTAATAATGTTATTTAACCTATTTTATTGACACGCTTAGAACATATTATAAAATACGAGTCTTTGCTCTTGACTTCAATATTTCCTAATGTTCCAATTTGCAGTATCTGTAATTATCTTATGTAAATTAATCACTTTAAAGAAAATCCTCATAACGACTCGCTTTGAAACTAATATTTCTTGACTCTTACTTTCTCTTCGTTGTTCAATTGGAAAAATTTGCTTTACGCTAAATGTTGTTTTGAGCTTATTCTTCATTGTTACTGCAACCTTTTTGTGTAGTACGAATTTAAGCCATTTTCTCGAGGATATTCGTAACCAAGGAGTGTTCCGCACTGGAGGAGGTATATTGCTGTAATACTGTAGTCTTCGACTTTTAAAATATATGCCATTAAAGGAGTAAGCATCCCATAGGATGCGAACAAGGTGTGTTCGCCATGTTTATTCCTTGACTTCGACGTAGTGTTAGTGAAATTCTTGAGAGGCATCAGGAAAGATTTTTTTTCTTCTGTTTTTGGCGAATCTGTTACATTCTGAGCTTTTGAATGCTTTTGAGCATAACTTATATAAGATAATCCACCTGTATCAAAACTTTGCCTGAATATTTTTGCAGTATATTTAATTCAAACTTCAGAGCAAGTGCTATATGCGAATCTTATTTTTGTATTTATCCATCTAAATTTGTGATTATTTAGAGTATATTTCTCTTTTGTGTTTAAAACAACTAGGATCATATAAGATTTTTTCATTGAATTTTACTTGCATATTAGTATGATATATGCGCACAAGCTTGTAAGTGGACGATTGTATTTATAAGTGTTGATGAAACAAGCGGTGTGATCTAAAGTCTCGTTGGTTATATCAAAGCTAAAAGTTTTCGAAGGATATGTGTAATGTTTAGCTATACTTAATTCTCAAATCGGCATTGGAAGTTGAAATTACCTATTAGATACTGCAGTAAATTGCAGGAGATTGTGCTAAAAAGCGCGAAGATTTAGAATTCCATTATCCTTTTGAATATTTTTATTGACTTAGGCAGCTCTTAATAATTTCACTCGATGTGACGGCTAACAATCTCTTCGATCATCCAGACCAAATGAAAGTCACTCGGTTCTTCCTTGTATTACGTATTTTGCTGATATATTCTGTTTTTACGTTCTTCTGCAAATTGTAGAGATGGGAGCTTAATACTGACTATGGAATTCTGTAATTTATATATATATACGAGTATATATATATATATATATATATATATATATATATATATATATATATATATATATATATATATATATATATATATATATATATGTGTGTGTGTGTGTGTGTGTGTGTATAACTGAATCACGAAAAATGGAACGTGATGAATATGTAAATAAAGGCAATGCCACGAAGGAAAGAGAAACAATGGAGTACCGCAAGGTCTTTTGACTTATAGTCCTTTACTTAGCAGACTGAAGAAATATTAAAATAAGTTTACAAAGAAAGCTCGTATAAACGACAGATGGGGATTACAAAGGAAAAAGGAAAACATATGTACCTGGAATCCTACACAATTGAAGAATTAGTAGACCTACCAAAACAGGGTTAATATTTAAGAGATTTTACAAAGGATTAGGCTCAACGACTTAAGATATAAAAAGAGGGGCAGTCCAAACATGGAATTTAATATATTATGTTGTTATTTTCCTTTGGACTATTTTTTATTAACATTCCTTTTAGTGTGTTATTATAGGAAAAAACGAGGTTGCCATTAAAAGATTTTATTAACGATTTCATGTTTTCAAAACCACTAAAATAAGGCAAGCTAAGAATTTTCTTGGGGATTCTTGGGGGTTGCTTTCTCCATGTTACTTTCAATATAAAACTTTTTGTGGGCTTTATATTATAATAAATATCTAGTATATGTGGAGGTAACATAAATCTGTTCTTATTTTTCTTATGTATTCGATTTCTTGATCCAAATACTGGAGACTGACAATGCGCAATGCTCTTAAAAACATAGAAGAAAAAATGGATATTTTGATGTTAAGGTGATGGCTTGAATAAAAATGGGCATAAGTTGTTGGTTGGTTTCATATAAATACTGAGTTTGCATTGAAATGGTTCTCTATGTATTAAAACGTCTAAGAAAGGGAGGCAATTGTCTTTTTCTAATTCTTAAGTAAACTTTATGGATGGTACCTGGTTATTCAGATTAGAGAGTAAATCATTTACATCAATACCAGCAGGCAAAACAGCTAAAATATCGTCAACATATCTATGCCACTTTAAAGGAATATAAATGATATTAGGTAAATATTTTTCAAAGAATTCCATATACAAGTTTGAGAGGACTGGGGATAAAGGGTTGCCCATTGCCATACCAAATATATGTTGGTACAATTCACCATTGACTATAAACTTACAATCAAAAATGCACAACCTAGTGAGTGAAATAATATGACTTACAGGTAGAGGTAATTCATGATGGATTAGTTCATTACTAAGAAAATCTAAAATAGAATCTATGAGGACTTTAGTAAAAAGAGAACAAACATCAAAACTAGCAAATCTATTATTGGGGCGACAAGTGATTTTATTTATCAGCTAAATCTAGAGGAATTATATATGTGAGAATCGGAGATAGTTCCAAGTAACGGGGACAAGAGCTTGGTAATATATTTCGAAAGTTTATATGAAATTGAGCCAACAGTACTGATAATAGGCCGCATAGGATTATTGTCTTAGTGCGTTTTACTAATCCGTACAAGTAAGGTAATGAGGGAAATTTTACTTACAACTGACCTGTTAGTTCATTTTTATCTTTAAGGATTTTTTTCACTGCTATTGACATTTTTTTTTACTTGATCAAGGGGATTTTTTGTTGGTTTTTCGTAAGTCGTATCATCATCCAGTAGTGCTTGTGTACGTGATATGTAGTCAGCTTTATCTAAAATTACAATATTATTTCGACTTATCAGCTTTTATGTGGACTGTATTTCTTTTTTAAGATCGGTCAAACTTTTCGTATAGCGAGCAAGGAAATTACTTTCATGCCCAACATTGGTAGCTCCATATACAGTATATCAATATGATTTTGAGGAAGCTCACAATATTTTTCAAACATACATAGGGACGACGCAATCATTAAAGCAGAGGGTCTATTCGATATAAAGAAGGATAAACCATATCCGAGTGCACTCACAACATTTTCACTCGTGTTTACTTGATAAGTTTATAACACAATCATTTCGTGCACTATTAGTCCAGTCACTGCTATCAATAAGACTTTTTTTTCCGTCGAGTTTTCTTGTTAGGGCACCTGTAGTCCTACCAAATTTTCTGTAAACTTCTTGTCGTGGCAGCGAGTCCTTACAATCAGCCGGGATGGAATGACAATGAAATTCTGGCTTTTTCTAATTCCTTAAATTTTTCTTTCTCTTCTTGCTTTGCGGCTGCTATGTGGCGTTTTAACATCATGGCGCTGAATTCATTGAATGGGTGATGGTCATATCTTCTTAAACAGCGTGGTAGCAAGGATTTAGGGAGCACTTGTTTAGACAGGCACTTTTTCAGGAACTTTAGTTGAATTCTGGTCGAGTGCGCAGTCGAAAGAGACTTGGAGAAGGTAGTGATCACTACGCATCTCAAAAGAGGAAACAGGATAGCGAAAGTGAACGTGGCCCTCATTATGTATGACTGAGCATTGCTGATATATATATATGTGTATGTATATATATGTATATATATATATATATATATATATATATATATATATATATATATATATATATATATATATATGTATGTATATATATATATATATATATATATATATATATATATATATATATAATATATATATATATATATATATTATATATATTAGATTTTTCTGATGAACTGTATGTTTTATGGACATTGTTGAAAGTCAACATTGCATTGGATGCTGATTTTGATCATATGTATACGAAACTTATTAACGTTTGAACGTCACATCAACCTCTAAACTGAAATATAAAAAACATCAAATATCTGTATATATCGTGGCTATTCTGATAATGTTACTGATCACCAAGCCTTTTTAAAAGTATACTAAATTTAACGTTAAAGTACAAAGAAACAAAAATCATGCATGTGAAATTTTGAGAACTTGCGTTTTTTTATACTTGGCAACAATAATTTATTTTTGTTTACAGTGTGTATTGTAATTTTACCCTCTGACGGACTCTGCAAAACCTGTAAATTTAATTTTTGTCAGAACATATCAGAACTAGGGCAAATGGAGTCAAACATAAAATTATTTCGGAAATTAACAATATCTGTTCATACATTCGTACTTCAAGGTAGGAGTCTTAAAATACATTTTGCGTACACATTGGTCATTCATTTGATTGAAATAGTGCTATCGATTCTGGGAAGTTTGTTTTACAGTTCTCTGGACTTACCTCTTGTTCACGGACACACACCCACACTTCCCATTAAAGGGGATGTAATGTCAGGGAGGGGAGAGAGAGAGAGAGAGAGAGAGAGAGAGAGAGAGAGAGAGAGAGAGAGAGAGAGAGAGAGAATCAGCCACTTTCACATTCATCTACAGAGCAACTCTCTCTTCTTACGCAAGAGCTTCATTATATAACATACTGTAATTTACCTGTAATACGTATGTTCCTGTCTTGGACTTACGGGTAACTTTTGTACCTTACTGCATGAATGTCACATTTCTCAACAGGTCAGATGCTTTTACTTCATAAGACTTTCAAGGGTTTCGATTGAACAGCTGCCCTGTAGTACTTCCTTTCTTACACTATCAATTATCACACTTATTTGGAAAGAACCGGCTTACCATTAGCTCAGTACAATTCAACCTGTGCAAGACTTGACATTTTTCTGTTTCACAAAGTCTGCTCTCAGCTACTTCTGATTTTCTCGTTGCAACTGTGACTTATCTCTTGCCTCATTCTTTCGTCGTTTGTAACATCTGCATCTGAATATTTATATAGGTTAGCCCCTGCCGTTCTTCCGTTATTCATATTAATTTTAAATAGTACATAATCTTGGGTTACATCCACTTTGTTAACCTCACTGTCGCATTTTTATTTTCAGCAAACATTTCAGACTTCGTAATCAGTCTTTGTAACCTGTCACCAGCGTCAGTGACCTTTGTATCCTTGGCAGATATGTTTCATTTTTGAGTATTTTCCATTTGATCACAAAACATGTCCCACAAAATGTCTTGTTCTGCAATGTAAACGTAACTTCTATGCTGCTCTTCCTTACAATACCTGTTAAGTGTGTTACCAAGGTATGCTATGGAACCATTTTCCGTCTTGAGTTCCCATCTTCCCGAGTATTTCCTTTGAAATGACATATTCCTTACAAGCCTCCCATTTTTTTCGACAGTGACCCTTCTCTTGAGAGAGGGGATAACAAAATAATAAGCAAACAAAGCAATTTCTTGTGCATTGATAGTGAATTAAGAAAATGAGCATCCTTTGCAATTGATTTAATAAGCGAACACAACAGCGAAATGCTGTGTACAACATATACTCTATACAAATCTATGCTCGTTTTGCACATGCGAACGTTTCTCAGATATTAATATTCTTTTGATTTAGCAGTTTTGCTACGCTGTAAACCCAATGCTGTTTTTTCTCGTTAAAGACTCCTGAATTCTATGTCTGTCTCATCGGCGCCCCGCCCCCCTATTTTCTCTACGTGCCAAAATACTTCAAAAAGTGCTAATGCTCTTTTCCTCCTGTGCCAACTTTTTTTTATCACGTGTGTCAGATCTGTATAATTCTCGCTTTCTCTTCCTACAGCACACAACTTTTTTTTATTTTAACTCAGCGATAATATTTTGCTTCCGTGAAATAGTATCTGTACAAATCCCTTTGCCTTTCTTATCAAGCCTTTGATCCTTAACTTCAATCAGTCTTCTATATATATATATATATATATATATATATATATATATATATATATATATATATATATATATATATATATATATATATATATATATATATGGATTTTGTTACGTAGTCATGAAAAGAATATTGGGCCTAATCGTTTGTGGTTTACGTTAGTTATGGTGAAGAAGGAAAAATTTCCATTAAAGGTAGATCGTTTCTTTAAGGAATAATTATAAGTAATATGATAATAAACAGTACATAAACCAAACAGATTAGGTTTGACTGCTCTTAGGTTGATCACTTACCCAGAATATAGGCGGTTGATCACATACCCAGAATATAGGCGATTATGATCAGTAAATATGTATTGAAATGGACCCTGGTAGGCTGAAGGTTTTTCGGAAGCCTATGATTTTGATGACGAAATTCTTGTTACTGACGTTTATCTCTGTACGACTTCCATGATCGAAATGACTGTTTTCTGACCTGATTTACAAATTTATTCACTGACATATTTTATTTAGGATTCAAAAAGATCAGGAGTGATATATGCTTCGTAGTTACCTTGAGGGAAGGGTGACTTCTTATTTCGATGCTTTTCTTGTAAATGTAACTTGTGCAAATAGATATCTTAATAGAAGTTTTACCAGACCTCCGGGAGCACCATACCGATGATACGCTCATTAGAGACTGTTTCGCTTTCTTAATTAATACCTTGTCTTTCATGCTTAGTGAGGGTGTAGGAGTTGACTGTGTATATTGACGATTTGTCCAGATTTTTGTTTTTGTCAAAATTTGATCTTTTGAAGCAAGAAGTATATATATATATATATATATATATATATATATATATATATATATATATATATATATATATATATATATATATATATATATGTGTGTGTGTGTGTGTGTGTGTGTGTGTTTATATATTATTGTAGTGTGTGTATATATGTATGCGTGTATATATATATATATATATATATATATATATATATATATATATATATATATATATATATATATATATATATATATATATATATATATAATATTTAAAAAGTGTTAAATTACGCTATCGGCAACCAACCACTCATTAAACATAGACATATAAAATGTGAAATAATGAAAGAGTAAAATTCTTCTTAATGACTGTTCTATCATGGCACTTTTCCCAATTATCTTGATAAGGTTCCCAGAATTTATGAAACCTCAGTCAAACGAGTAGCATGATTCGCAACACTTTATATCACAGTGGTCTTTGAAAGATAAGAATCTGCCGTCAAGATAAATTTCAAAGAAATTTAAATTTCAAATAAATTTAAATTTCAAAGAAATTTAAAGTATGAACAGTTTTCCTTCTCTGTACTTACGTAGTAATACGGTCTCCAGTTAAATTTTATGCAAGTATCCTCTGTGTGTGTGTGTCTCAGTCTCTTGTGTCGGTCCGGACCATTGAAAATATGTTTTCCCCTTCAGGTTTTACAGAATCTCGCCATCCTATTGTACAGACAGATCATGGAGAATTATGCATACGCTGACCGGGTTTTTTTTTTTTACTTTATATTTTTTTTTATTAATCATTGCTGTTACTTTCTTACTGGGTTCTAAATATCATTGAAATTTACGTCAGTTGTATTTTGTGATGGAACATTTGTGTGTGATTTTCTTGATAAGAGCTGAATGACACATTTGTACAAAGGCTAACTTGTGGGAGGATAGAAGGGATTTCTAGGAGTTTTAAAAGCTGGTATGTGTACAGGTATCTCTCGGTACGATATTTCATTTACTAGAATGAAGCATGACTGACATCTGTGAACTGTATACAGAAAAGGTGAAAACAAGTAAAAGTTTCTAATTAAACTAATATTCCGTAACTTCATGCACATGACCCTCAAAATATTCATTTCTCCAAGTTCTAATGAATCCTTACATTTATTGTAAGCCGGTTCGTTATTTGTTCACTTTTGTTGTTTGTGATTCCCTTGAGGTCTTCGAAGTTAACTGTTGGAAAGACTTTTTCTAGGTCACTCTTCACATTGTAAATCCTCTTATAGTTTATGCTTTTATCCTCAGGAACATTGGGTATTAAAGCTTGGGTTTTTTTTCAACAGTTTTTGAGAGCAGATTTAAGTTATTTTGGTCCCTTAGGTCAAATGTGATATTTGCCAAGGTATAAAGCATTTATTTTGCTACAGAAAATGAAAACTGAGATAGAAGTATATGACACAGTGTCGTAGGAGTTGCAGGGGCCTTTATATTGTTGAAATTCTTGCCTTGCTTTCTCCATTTCTCCTTTCCCCTTTCATTTGGATCGAGTTTCCCTTCTCCCCGAGGCGATCAGCCACTACTTACGTACCTCTCAAAATCTCATCTTATACCCCGGGAGAGGCATCATTTTCGAAAGAGCGTCGTACTGTAGTTCATCTCTTGACTTGAGTGCGCCTCATTAGTAAAAAATATTTCCCTGGAATTGCTGTTAGCTGATGTTAATTTAAAGCTCACGTCTTTCACTCATTAACATAAATAAACAACGTTTCCAAGAGAATTCCCCGTTGATAAACTTTGGACCTTAGAAATGAGGTTCCCGCTCTTCGTTATTATTTTCATTAGGAGTTGGAAAATGTCAAGTCCTATGGGGTCTTTTAGGAGGTAATGGACCCGATTTTATTAATTTTCATTTCAGTGTTCAGAATGCCCTCATTCTTGTTAGTTCTGTGAAGCTTTTTTTTTTATGTAATCGAAATTTCTGTTAATTAGTTTTATATTTCGGGGTGTCCATGATGGCTATATGTTTGATGACTGGTAAATCTGGCACCGTATAGTAATATATTCAAATGTTAGGTATATTCCCGTCGAGTTCTCGGATAGGGCTGAATTTTGGTTTTTATCGTAGAGTGGTTTATTGCTTCAGAGTAGTGGTGTATGGAGCATAAGAGAGATCAACATTTAAACGCTGACTTAAAATACAAGTATCGAGGTCCTGTGGTCTTTCAAGTATTCTGAAAGTTGTTTATATGCAACATAAAAGCTTATTTTAAAAATGTATTAATCTCCCATTGACGGGAAAATTATTGTAAGAATATTTCCTAAATTAATCAAAGTGGAGTTATTGTTAAATCATACTCATGTTCGTATGTCAAGTTTTCCTTATCGACCTTCGCAAATCAGACGTCAGAGATCTGCTTGACATTTAAGCGAGTATCCAATCCATTATCATTTCTCGTTAAATAATCGTTACCATATCCCCCGCAATTACTGTCTAGAGGGATGTAAATTCATCCTTTGAAAGTGGAAATGGCATCGTTATTAAAGGTTCGTCTCTTGGAATCGATTTTATTAATGTAGGTTAGAGGGGAAAAATAGAGGGTTCGAGGTCAAAACGCCCTCTGCAGCCGGGGAAGATTAAAACAGATCGATTGACAAACTCCCACAGCACTTAGGTGAGGGCCCATAGGGTCTCAACGCTTGCCCTATTATACCCAGGGGTCCCGTAATTATTCAAATCTGAGATTAAGATGCGGGGCGAGTGTACGGCAGGGAAAGTCAGCGAGAAGCGAGGGCCGCTAAATGTAATTAGGCCTACTCGAGGTGAGAGCGACGAGCGCTGAAGGAAGTGAGCACGAAATTCTGCAAGTAGGTAGATGGATGCGTGCGCGCGCGCGTTTACGTCCTGACTGATAGACTGATATCATTGTGTATATTAAAAATAATTTATAAGCATAACGTGTGCGAGTGGATGGGGATCGCGTGTGCTTGTGCAATGAGACTTGCAGTCGTGCAATTTCTAAAACTTTACGGTCTCTGTCTCTTGAAATTATTTTTGATTAGCCTTCCTGAGGTTAGAAAGCTACAATTCGAGGAGACTTCATATTTTTTTTTATATTTAAGGGTAAGACTATCAAAACACCAAACGAGATGTATTCAGAATTAACTCTTAAGTGAATGAAACCTAACAAACAACGTAGACGATAAGAAAGCCGAAGGTCTTGCGTGCTGAGCACCGAGGGTTGAATATTTAAAACTCGAGTTCCCCGCGAAAAGTAATAAAATGTTAAAGAGAGAATTTTTACTTTCCCCTAATCCGCTTTAACGGCCGTACTAAATGCCAAATAACGTAATGTAAAGTTAGGTTTGACATCAAGATCACGAGGGGAAGGGCATTACACAGTAAAGGATACCAAACCAGACAACAATGGTCTCTCCGAGAGGCACTAGTGACGCCCGCAAAGAGGCCCTCGGTGCTACTTTATGGTCGAGCGCTGCTGCCTTCTACATCAAGCCGATCCTCAAGAAACCTCGGTGTCACGTTGATTTGTTTGGTTACGTTTCCGTTTCAGTTCCGTTCAACCGGAGATTAAAGTCAAAGCGAAGGAACTTCATTTTACTAAAATTTCAATGAGATCAATTGCAGATATTAAAAACCCGGGATGATTTCAGAGGTAATAATGTGGCCATTACGAATCAAGGAATAGGCTAAAATATAACCAGAAGACTAAATGTTTACTGTATGTTTAGAGGTTCCAACCAGGCATCCATATTAACGGTCGCTTCTATGAACGCCTGCCAACAAAACTTTTGTTACCGATGCCTAATAAAACTGAATACAATAAGGCAGAGGAACGTCTTAATTTGGTAGAAAACAAACATTTCTTCAAGCCTCCTTGAAGAGAATGCCATTCGTCTTCGATTTTTCATTCATATTTTTAGTATCCACGTTTCTTCAAATAAGACTTTGAGAGATCAATTAGTTCAAATTTAAAATACCAAGTAATGATGATTTTGTTTCAATGTCGTAAATTCTGTACTTCGAGTTACTAAAGCTTATTGTTGGCCTGTCCATTCCTGTTTGGAATGTTGCATTCATATTTGAGTGGCGTGTCCATTTCTGATCTTGATCTTACCTCTCTTCTCGATCATAATAGTTCACTTTCTTCTCTTGTTATTCATTCTTATTAACGTACTTCTTAATTCAGGATTAGGCCCAAATCTTTTTGATGTACCGTTCTTTTATTTTCCATCACCATAAAGCACTGTCTATCTCGTTACAAAACGTAAGAAGACTCAAGGTTCAGATGGAAGTTAAAACTTGACATTGATTCTTTTTTCTTCCTCAAGATCCATTAGCTCCGTCCATTCTGTTAGTCTTTCACTCAGAGATCCCCTTCTCTGCCTGCCTTCTTTTACTTTGTCTTTTTATCCTTCCCTGCTCAATTCTCTTTTACCTATTTCCTTTTACTGCTGGTCCTGTTGCACAGTACATAGTATTAACTCAGGGTGGACCACTCACATTCTTCATCTGATCACCATCGCCTCATATTGGTTTCCATAGTCTGAAATAAATGAAAAAAAAAAGTGTTAAAAAAATTAAACTTGCTAAAAGAACTCTGGTGAAACAGAATCAATGCTGTGTTGAATTAACAGCTAGCTCGCTTATCACATGGAAAATTCTTTTTGAAGAAAAGGTCTATCAAACGGTATTTCATGTTAAAGTAATAGATTCCTTTTGACCCAAAGGATTTCGTTCTGGCCAACGCCACCGAATTGAAACTGGAGGAAGCGACTCGTGCTCGCAGCCCTGAATACTGCATGTGTGAGAAGAATTGCCATTTCTGTCGCCAATTAATCAGGTCGCGGTACTAAGACAGTCGGTTAAAATGGACTAGTGATAAGGAAACGTTGCAGGAGATGAAATTTCCTTTCGTAAATTTTAAAATCCCTTTGAAGTTTGGTGCTGGAAAATATGTTAAAGATGAGGAGAAATTAGGCAGTCTTAGGGAGTATGTAATTTTCCCGGGAAAGGCAATGTGTGTGTAAGATCCTGCGCAGACGCCTCCCACCTACTTAAGTAACTTGTAATCATTTGGAAGTAAATTACTAGCAAAAGTATTTGTGCTTGGCTTGTGATCTGATGTACAAAGAATTTCCATGCATAGCAGATTTGAAACATTCATTTGATTTTTTTGTCGTTGTTTTATTGTACTGTTGTACGAATAAGTTGGGTCGTTTGTGTGTGATTTGTGGGATTTGTCACGTGTGTGTGTGAAATTTGCAGTGTTGTTGGTTGCATGACTGTTGAGTGAAAGGCGCTAGGAAGCCGTGAACTGGACCCCGTCGCGGGCGTTAAGAACAGTTCCGTGTCCGTCGCCACCAGCCCGCCTACAAGAAGGATTGTTTTGTATCACTGATTGTAAGCAGACCTGTGTTTGGGAAAGACTTTGGTTGTGTGTCCTGTGAATTTGGAACTATCAACCAACGCAGTGAAGTGAATCTACAGTGTGTGCCTTGGGTCTTAGGACACTGTTAATT
Organism: Macrobrachium rosenbergii; assembly: GCF_040412425.1. Lineage (NCBI taxonomy): Eukaryota > Metazoa > Arthropoda > Malacostraca > Decapoda > Palaemonidae > Macrobrachium > Macrobrachium rosenbergii. Next base: position 24,168,564 of record NC_089769.1, read on the forward strand.
AGCAACATTCTGAACTTCGTGAGGCTAGCAGCGGTGCTGTTTAGGCTAACGCGTGGATGAATGTTTCTACCCTTTGTGTGGTAAGTTCTGGTAGCCTATGTGGGAATGCCGTATGTGAGTATAAGCGATTTTTGTGTAAATGAAACAATTTGTTTAATTTGGATTTATTGTTTGTAGAGCTAAGTATGCATTTTTTTTTGTACAATAAACTGATGTAAGCTGTTTGTTTGCAGCAAATGTCTCTGAAAGTCACTGAAGCATTATAAGAAGTTGAGAATAAAGAAACTGAGGCTTGAAGATATTATTTTAGCTACCCACTAGTCAAGACATAGGCTCCCTCCTGCTGAAGATTGCGCTTGTTGATCTGCGGGATCCTAATAGGTTAAATATTGGTTCCCCAGAGAGCAGGAGATTTACAATTCAGTATGGCTGCTGTGGTCTGCAGCAGCTGCATTCACCGGATTCTAAAATTTGATACATACCCTGTTGAGCGGGAGATTTAAAGATACACTGTTGCTGTGTGCTGTACAGTAAACTCCCCGTATTCGCAGTCTCACGATTCGCGGAGTCACCTATTCGCGGATTTCTGTATGGAACATATATACGCATTATTCGCTGAAAATTCGCACATTCACGGTATTTTTACTGAGAAATATTCACTGATTACTGTATTTTCAGCTCATTTTTATGAATAAATGCACTTTTCGTGATAAAGCTATTGAAATACTCAGGTAGTGCTATAGTTACGACAGTTAGCCTTACGATAATTCGATTTTGCAATGGGGTAAGTAATTAATACTGATATGACAATATTTAGAAAATATTTTTAAATTTCCCACAGGCGCAGGCAGCAGTGTACAATCAGGCAGCAAGAGAGACCAAATTACAATAGACCACATTCTTTTCCTCCATCACTTTATCCCATTTTCTAGTTAAAAAGGCAAAAGAGAGTGATAAAAATATTGTTAGTAACGTTATACTCTTGTGTAAATGCGTACAGCCATAAACAACCGAACGAGAAACTATTGTTTTGCTTATCACCGAATCAGATAACAACAGCCGTTATGCTTGTATTTAACCATCGTACGATAATAAACAAATACCATAGTTACAGTACAAATGAAGTTAAGTAGAATGGGACTGATATATTTTTTACATTATACCCTTATTTGGTATGGATAAAAGATCAGCAAGGAAATATACTGCTAAATGTTCAAGCTGCTAATGACTATAAATTATTGTGCATCGGCAACATGGATGAAACTCAACCGTAATTAAAATTGGAGAGAAAGTATTTTAATCAAAGCTACTGGGCATGAAAGAACACATTACTGCTATTTTTACACCGATAACCGATAAATACGTAAAGCTCGTATTATGATGAAGTCAAGTGAATGACGAATGGAATCTTGATTTTTTTTTTACACAAAGCAAATGCCCTCAAATGGCCAACGTCATCTATTAATAAAATAAAAAATAGCTAAATTAATTTCACAACGAGACGTAGTGAAGTTATATTTCAACTTAAAAACACTTTGTATAATGAAAAATAACCCTGCCCCACATAAATAAAATATCTAGAGATTCATTTACGCTAACTAGAAGCAAGAAAAGCGCTCTGAACTGAGTTAAGCGAAATAAACTTACCGCATAATCGAATTCCAAACCAAAACATTGATCACTTTGATCGCAGTTTATAATACAAAAGCACTATAAGAATATTTACACTATTATTGGATACAGTGAATTAAGGCATAACATTTTAAAAGATCCATGGAAAAGATGCATATTCGTTGCTGATGTTTGTATAATACGATATGTGAACATAGGGTACAGTATAATGTAGGCTAGGCTACTGTATATGTATACGATACACTATAGTGTAGGCTAGGGTACAGTATAATGTAGGCTAGGCTACTGTATATGTATACGATACACTATAGTGTAGGCTAGGGTACAGTATAATGTAGGCTAGGCTACTGTATATGTATACGATACACTATAGTGTAGGCTAAGCTAATTCTTGTTTGTTATTCAGTTTCTCATGATCTGCATGAACCTCCAGAATTAGCTGATATTAATAATTATTATACCATGTATGTATAGAGTATACTTGATAGTGTGGGCTAGGCTATATTCAAGATACGTTTTTCCCGACAAACGATGGGTTTTTTAGAACTTAGCCAAATCGTAAGTAGGATAATACCTGTATAAGCATTTTTAGTTTTCTTTTGTGTGTTTGAACTATCAAAATTGTAAGTGTTTTTAGAAGGGTTCTAAGTATTCGCAGGTTTTAGCTATTTGCAGGGGGTGGGTGTGGGGTTTTCTGTAATCGAACAAAGCAAGACATAACTTGGCATACAGTTTGAATATTTGAGATGGTACAACGTACAACATGTCTAAATACAGCAGTGAGAAGTCTGTTGCTATGGCCTTAAGTAAAGGGTCAGAAGACAATAAGAATAGCAAATCAAGAAGCAGTATATTTTCATTGCGAAGTCGCAGATCTCAATTACTTGCCGAAGAAGAACTTGAACGACAAATGCTTATAAATGCACAGGAAGAAAGGGCCACAAAAGAAAGAGAAGAGAGGGAATAAAAAGACAGGCGTGAGAGACAGGAAGAGGAAAGAAAGATATTTGAAGCAAAATTGAAGGTCAAACATCTATGGGAAAATGGTTCTGCATGTTCTGGGGCTAGCTCTTCAAGCAGCTCAAGACGACCTGAGCTTGGCCTCCCTCACATCTCTTCCCATGAGAAGGTTGAGAACTGGAACACCACGCATGAACCACCAGACGTAACAAAGGACCCCAAGGGTGCATCAAAGACTGCAAGAGGTGTCTACAGCTGCCACGACACATCGTACAGTTGCCTGGGCAGTGACTCCATTAGTTGGTGGCCCTGTGCATGGTACGTGGCTTTACAACCAGACTCTTAGCCGTACCTGAAGCGGGGGAAGGCATGTGCAACGCCAGTGCCCTGAATCCCGACTGCAGCACCCTTCCACAGCATGCATGCTTCACCACTACCACCTGCGAAGCCTACAGGAGGTTCAAACTCTCAACTTAATGACAGTCAAGCTATAATAGGACTTACTCAAGTTCTTAGTCAGATGCTAGCTGCACAACAAGAATACAACAGGAACCAGCATCTTCCAATAATGGAAACAGAAACGCAGCGACTGATAGAAGGATGCATGAGTCTACAGCCTGAAGTCGGTTATCATAAGGCATGGGAGCTGTTGTGGCATATCTACACCCACAAGAGTTCGTCATGCATGTGGCCGAGGTCGCCTTATAACAACACTCAAGGCAAGCCGAAGACAATCCCAGTGTACTCCACTCAGACGGCACAGCCGAGCGTCAAGTGCTGCTATTGTTGCAAGACAGGGCACAAGCTGGATGCCTGTTACCAGTTTCAAAGGAAGAATGTGAATGACAGGTGGACTACAATCACCAGCAATAAGCTCTGCTTCCGGTGTTTCCAGCAGGGACACTCGCACCGGTGCTGCAAGAACAACAGTAAATGCTCAACTTGCGGAGCAGAGTATCATCATTCCTTGCTGCACTGAGAAGTAGGATCTAATGTGCCAGCATGGACTGCAAGAGTGGCAGCTGGTAGAGCATCTGCTCCCATGCCTAATGTGCCAACCACAGGGGGCGGGGTTGCAGCTACCAGGGGGCAGAGCAATGGCTACAGGAGGCGTGGCACCAGCTGCCGGGAACGGAGCGGGAGCTACAGCAGCCACTGCCGCTAAGCCAGCGCCCTTGCCCTTCTCCATGATCTCAAGTCACGCTCCTGACGGTCGCGTAATAATGAAAATCCTGCTTGTCACTGTCAATAACTCTCCCAAGACCTCTATGCCTTCCTCGACACTGGCGCTGTGTCTTCGCTAGTGTCCAGAAGTCTTGTTGAAAAGCTGAATTTGAAGGGTAGGCGTGTCAACCAGGCCATGAGTACAGTGTGGAAACTTCAGGTGTGATGAGCTCGTCAGTCTTCGCCTTGGGTACCATGCAACTGTTAATCGAAGAAGTCTAGGATGCCTGTGAAGTGGGCCAAGCAATGGCCACACCTTCAAGATGTCTACCTTCCAAGACTTCTGCCTAGCTACAGGGATGTGGAGCTTATAATCGAACTGGACAGCACTTTGGCTAGCTTCTTCCTGGATCAGCGTGGCGGTGAAGAGCATGAGCCTATAGCACACATAACCAAGTTTGGTTGGGTGGCCTTCCGGCGTACTGGGACATCCATGAGTCAGACGCCAGCCTTTCCCGTGCACCACAACACTTGTTAACACCAACAACGAGGTGAGCCAGCTCCTTCAAGATCACTTCAACTATATGGAAACCTCTGTAGAAGACAAACGTTCATCGACAAGGTCTTGCAGTCAATCCACCAGGAATCCGGAAAATATGTGATAGAGCTACCTCTACGAGATGGATCAAAGTTCCCAAACAACTGGGAAATGGCCATACAGTATGCTGCGAGTCTCGAGGAAGTTCAAGAAAGACAGCGACTACAAGCAGTCTTATGTAGCTGCCATGGAGAAGTATATCAAGAAGGGGTATGCACAGTCTGTACCAAGCAGTAAGTTGTAGCATGTCAACGGGCGTGTATGGTATATGTCGCATCATTCCAGGCGCCACCCAACAAAGCTGAAGATTCGAGTGGTCTTCGATCCGAAGGCAAGATACAAAGGCACATCCCTGAATGATAATCTTCTTCAGGGGCCTGATATGACGAACACATTGGTCAGAATTCTCCTCAGATTCAGGAATTGCCAACATGCTGTCACGGCCAATATAGAGGAAATGCTCCATCAAGTTAAGGTCCCTGTACAAGACAGACCTTCTTCATTTCCTCTGGTGGCCAAAGGGTGACACAATGCAAGACTGGATAGAGTACGAGATGGGTGTGCACATATTCGGCGAGCAGTCGTCTCCAAGCTGAGTGAACTATGCCCTGCGACGCACAGCCGAAGAGCACGGTCACAAGTACAGTGAAGAAGCATCTCGGGTCATCACTACTAGTTTTTACATCGATAACCTTCTCAAGGCCCACGACGATGAAGAATACCTGAAGAAACTCATCTAGGAGCTCCTCTCACTCTGTCCTGAGGGTGGCTGGCGACTTAACCAGTGGATTTCCAGCAGTAGAAACGTGCTGTCTGCCATACCTGAGTCTCAATGAGATGCCTCCATTGCAAGCTTGGACCTTAGCAAGGACAAACTCCCTGTTGAGCGCATACTGGGGATCCACTGGTCCATGGAGGGAGACTATTTTACCCTCAAGATCAGCCTGAAAGAAAGACCACACACCAGAAAAGGCGTCCTCTCCATCGTGGCCTCCATCTATGACCCGTTGGGGCTCTTCACGCTGCCTGCCAAGATGTTACTACAGGACATGTGTAGGGAGCAGCTGGGATGGAATGATGCAATGAAGGAAGCTGAAACATGCAGATGGAGGGTGTGGTGTGATCAGCTCCTGCGCCTAGAAGCCCTGAAGATCCCGAGGAGCTTCATCCCCCCAGCCTTCAGACCTGTAAAGGCCTACCAAGCGCATCACTTTGCAGACGTGGGCCAGGTCGGGTATGACACGGCCACTTACCTTCGGATGGAGAATGTCGATGGTAGTCAGTTGCGCACTCGTCATGGGATGGTCTAGAGTGGCACCATTGAAGACAAGAACTATGATTCCCAGACTCGAGTTGACTGCAGCGGTCGTGGCAGCAAGTATGGATCGCAAGCTACACGAAGAACTTGGCATGGAGCTTGAAGAATCAGTGTTCTGGAGCAATTCTACATCGGTCCTCAAGTGTCTCGTTAACGTCAAGGCGCGCTGCCAGACGTTCGTGGCACATCGGGTCAACCTGACACGCGAGCTGACTCCCATCACCGCCTGGAGGTATGTGTGGACAGCCAAAAACCCAGCAAACCTGGCTTCCAGAGGAATCGCCGCAGACGCTAAAGATGTGGTTTCAGGGACCAGCATTCCTTGCGGGTCCAGTCATTGTGGCCTGCAACTCTGAGCGATTTGAAGATTGCTACTAAAGGACAACTCAGAAGTCAAGCGAACACCACTGCTCTGCACCGCTGTTCCAGAGACCGAATCCTTTGTCGAGCAAGTAGCTAACTGCTTCTCGAAGTGGCCGCAGTTCATGCGCTGCGCTGCCTGGATGCGGCGACTCCCACCAAGAAGACACAACAATGCCTCTGGTGATTGCCTGAGCACTGAGGAGCTGACTGCAGCTGAGAACATCATCTGGAAGCTCACACAGAGGGAAGCCTCCCCCAGAGAAGTGGCTGCCTGCGGCCAAGAGAACAAATGAAAGATACTGATGACCAGCAAGATTGTGAAGCTGAAGCCTATAGCGTATGTGAAGGTCTTCTCCGTATGGGAGGCTGCCTTCAGCATGCACCCTGTGACGAGAGCGTTGCCCACCCCATCATCCTGCTCAAGACATCACCGGCAGTCAGTCTGCTTGTTAGATGGCAGCACACGAAGCTGGGACACTGCAATCAGAACTTCCTTCTGGCAGATCTTCGACAAAGGTTCTGGATAGTGGAAGTGAGTGGAAGTGAATGCAGTAGCCCATTCAATGGCGAGAAGCTGTGTGAAGTGCAGGGCTATCTGCACACACCCCATCACCCAGGAGATGGCTGATCTGCCTCCGCATTGGCTCTTTCCAGGGGTGCCAGTTCCTTGACGAAGAGTGCCACCGACTGCTTCTGACCCTTCCTTGTGAAGATTGGGAGGTCTGAGGTGAAGAGACACAGAGTGTTGTTCACCTGCATCACTTCTCGAGCTATTCACATTGAGATGGCCAACTCTATGGAAACAGACGCGTTTCGCAATGCGTTGCAGAGATTCGTGGCCAGGCTAGGCCCCGTCCAGTCCATCAGGTCCGACAATGGGAGGAACTTTGTCAGTGCAGATGCAACGCTTTGCGATGAGCTCACGAAGTTGAATCAGACCACCATCAGTGACGCCTTGGCAACGAAGGGCATCTCCTGGGGAGGCATATGGGAGCATCAAACCTGCTCCATCAGAAGAGTGCTAAAAGGCATCTGCCAGCAACAGGTACTAACGGACAACTCTCTCAACACCCTCTTCTGTGAGGTTGAAGCTATAGTGAATAGCAGACCCTTGGTTCGTGTTACCGATGATGCCGACTGTCTGATGATGCTGACCTCAAACATGCTGCTCAACCTCAAAGGATCTCCGGGCCCCATCACGAGCACTGCCAGCACCAATCAGCACTCACGCCTCCTCTGGAGGCAAGTCCAGTGCCTCTCAGACCTGTTCTGGAGGCATTGGACAAGGGAGTACTTGCCCCTCCTCCAAGAAAGTCAACGGTGGACTACCAGACGTCAAGACCTACAGAATTGAGATGTGGTCCTTGCCTTGGATGAGAAGGGATCGAGAGGTACTTGGCCTCTGGCGAGAGTCATCGAGGTCATCCACAGTGCTGATGGAAATGTGCGCAGTGCCCGCCTGAAGACAGGGACCGGGGTGTACCTCAGACCCATCTCGAAGATGTGCATTATCCTCAAGGGTGAACTCAGTGCAAGTGAAGTGTAGTGAAGGTTTTTTTTAGAAACCCATTCCCCAACACTAAGAGAAAACATGAGGTGGAAAAACATGAGGTGGAAATACTGCTTGAGTGTTGTGTGGGGCAGCATAAGAAAATTTTAACCACTTCAAACTGAAGTTAGTAAATAACGCACAGAATGTAGAAAACAAGACGAGGCAGATGCAAAGGCACCCTTCGGACTGAACTGGACCAATAATATACATATATATATATATATATAATATATATATATATATATATATATATATATATATATATATATATATATATATATGTGTGTGTGTGTGTGTGTGTGTGTGTGTGTGTGTGTGTATATATCTTCGTCGTTTGTTGTATGACCTTACCATAATTCTAATGAAAGAACTTTTTAGGAGTGTAGCGTACTGCTTACAGTCTCTCTCTCTCTCACAGCCACGATCAATCAACCTTGCCATCAACCATTTTCACTCAGCCTTCCTCCCTGCAAAATATCATCCAAACAGACAGCCCAGAGATATCAACACCTTCCCATGTATACAGACATTCTCGTCCAACCCTTCGCACACAAAGCTCAAACAATAGCAAAGAGACGAAGTTAGGCTTCGTTTTTATTTCTCGCCCGACTGCATTTTGCAAGAAGAGATTTTGAAAGAATCATGAGTGTTCGCTTTTCTCTGTTGTCTGTCAATAAATCTCTGTATGAAGTCGATTTCATTGTTTCTAAATTGATTCTAAATTGACACAGGATATCAGTTTGGTTTTTGAATTAAGAAAAGGTCAGATATTTGCAGGCAGCGTTACAGTAACTCTTTCCCCGACAGTATGTAAGATTGGTTGCATTTTTATGTTGCCTTTATGGACATCCTGCCGACTGTTTACTTTTCAATAGTAAATTGGCCAATAGAGAGGGGATACGTTTGTTATTGGTCCACTGGTTCCAATCCAAAGTTCGATATAGTTTGTGTGTCTGGTCCTGCCTTTGGATATATTTTCACTTTTGACATATATTTCTTTAGATTTATATTATTTTCACTTTTGATAAATATTTCTTTAGATTTATATTTATTTATTATCACTTGTATTCTGTAGATAGTGATTGTTTTTAACTTTCACTTTCATTATTGGAGCAGAACGAAAAGTTTGTTAAAGCTGAGTGCCACAATAATTAAGCCGCAAGGAAAATATCGCAAGCCTAAAGGTTCTATTCTCTTTCACAGAGCAACGAAACAGGCTCTCTAAACAGGGTTAAATGGATGACGGAAAGTGTTTGTTTCCAATGTCCTCTATCGCTTTGACCAATACCAACTTAGGAAGACTTCATAACCGTTTAATTGATTATTTTGTCAATATCAATAATATCGTAAGCATCTTCAGCCCCTTTTTTCGGTGTTAGAACGCTGAACGTTGTTTGTTCTTGGTAACAGCAAGCTTTGCTGTGGACTTGACATCTGTTATCACTACTTAATTCGGTTTGGTGGCAATCACCATAAGAGTATTTTCTCAGTCAGTAACAGTTATCAGCACCCGGAAGTGAAGTCTCAAAGACTTCTGACATTTCGAGAAAAAAATGAAAGGCAAAAATGTGCCTCGAGTTGTTTTCATATCCCAAATGCTCTTTTCTAACATGGCTCAAAGACACTTCGTTTTTTCTTTCACGATACTATTAGTGTTATGGAATGGAAACATTCATTTTCGTAATGATTCGTTGGTCAAAACATTTCTCTCTCTCTCTCTCTCTCTCTCTCTCTCTCTCTCTCTCTCTCTCTCTCTCTCTCTCTCTCTCTCTCTCTCTCTCTCTCATGCGCATTCATGTTAGTCATCTCAGTCGTTTAAACACCATGTTAAGGTACAGATGTAATTTTTACATGGGTGTGAGTAACTGTCTTAGTTTTTAGAATTTTTAACAGCCTCTGCTCTTGATTGTTTCAACCACAAAAGTATTTATTACAGTTACAATCGTTACTTATTTCATTGCATTTTCTGGAACTCTCTTCTTTATTTCTGTCGTTGTTAATCCCATTAAAAGATTAGATAATGTAAAACTCAAGTTCTTATCATTTCTTATCATTTAAGCAATTATAAGATTTAAAGGAAATTACCGAGAGTTCCGAAACTCAAGAATTACAGTCTCTGTTCAGTGACATTTGAGAAAATATGTTGTTTACCGTTTTTTATTCCCCCATACAGGAATATCGGCAGTATTGTGTACACCTCTCTGTATATTATGTAGTTACTGAAGCTATTTTTTTTTCGAATACTTATGATTTGTGAATTTTAGCCACCTCTGAATTTCCCAAAGGCTTATTTGCTGATATTCTTTTATTTGTATTTTCATTTGAAATACTAAGTATTTGTTGGATTTCTTCACTAGCCGGTTTTTAGTCAGCAAAACTTTCTTCGTTTTATATTATCCCAGAGCTGTAATCAAGAAATAAATGAGATTTCGCTTCACTATTTTAGTTACCCAATAAGAAATAGCAAGGAAGTCAAGGTTCGTCAGTAGACTATCCAGCTAAAAATAACTACTGTAGATTAAGGGGTCCTGAAAATGGCATGTTGCACGATATGAAATCATGAATAAGATTTTTAAAGATATCTAGGTTTCCCCTTTGATTACCATGCAGTACCAAATGAAAAACTGAACTTGCAATTTACTTACTTTCCAGATGCAGCTTACGGCGTGAGGCCTTTAAGAAATTTCGGGGAGGCTGCTGCCGCCACTCCTTTGCTGACAGTGGATGCCCGGGATGCCGATGAGTACCCGGATGACGACGACGAAGAAGATGACGACGACGATGACCCTTGCAGCTTTGAGGAAATCCTCTTGGCCAACAACATTACACTTGGGTCCACGCCAGAACTAGACAACACTGCCATGTATAATATCGTATCAGACATAGATGATGACTACCCAGAGCCCCTCCACACCGAGATCTCAAATGTGCCTTGCCCTCTTGCCGAAGAAGAAGAGGAGGAGGAGGGGGATCAGCAACAGCTGCCGCAGGAGGAGAAGCAGAACTACCGTCGCCAGAACCATTACCAACAGCAACCTCAAGAGAAGGACATCAGCAGATTGGGTAGCCCTCGAAGTCGCCGTCCTTTCCACCGCACAGACTATGGTCGCGTCTCTGACCTCTCCTTCCTCTCGGCTCTGGAGGAGGACGGAGTAGATGACTCTCTGTCGGAACTCCAAGACTCCGAGTGCGAGCCCTTCGTCGATGAGAAAGAGACCAACCAGCCTTCAGCTACTCTCATACAGACTTCCTTGTCAGAAGTGTATCTATAAGCAAAAGAAAAACAAATGAATAGGTTACGTCAGTAGGTTTTTAAATAAGAGACAATATTTGTTTGAAGTGTGTGTGTGTGTGCGTGTGCTGTAGGACATATGGCAAGACTGATGAGAGTTTTTTGTACCGTTTTCGTACAGCTTTCTAGGATGAACTGAAAAGAGTGGTGAAGACTGAGTTGCCAAGCCTTTTCTTCAGGGATTTTAAGAAGTGACTTGCGATTGTTTTTGACTATAGAAGGTGACTGAAATATTGGCGCTTGTGTTATTAAGTTCATGAAAATGTACATTTTCCTATACACAAACAGTCAAAGGGGAAAATAATGAAATAAGCCTCTTATGGGTTTTTTCGGGAAAGTGGTTGCTGTGGAAGCTTCTTTTCGTTGCCCTTGTTGTCTTCACAGAACGAAAAAATACGTGGTTTACGTTTACTCAATCCGTGGATCAGAAAACCCCTTGAAAATGTTGCTTTACCGAATCCAAAAGGTGGCGTCTCAATCAGTAGTGATTTTTCGTTTAGTGAATCTCTTTTTCATCCTTGTTCAGTGTTTGGCAGCATCATTTTAATCATAAGTCATTATTGTTCTCATTGTGATGAAACATGTTCGGTGTTTTTCTGGCTATTATCATCATAATGTCATCATAATGAATTTTTTGCTGTTTTTTGCTAAACTGTTTTCCCTGGGATAGAAATCGGAACTGCATAGTCAATATGCCATCATTAGATAGATCGAGAAATTATATGATGGAGCATTATTTTTCTTGTATGTCAAATGTGTCTTGCATTTATTTCTGTGTCAAGAGCTTCGTGCATTTATATCCTCTCCCCACCCAGATGACTATTTATGGAAGCTTTTCATTTCTATTTTTAAGAGAACATGTCACTGTCAGTTAGAAAACTAAGCAAGAAGGGTTTTTAGTACAGACGGGCCATAAATGAAGTCTGTCACTGAACTCAAGTCTGTCTGCGAGGGTGCTCTCCCCTAAAATTATGTATATATATGTATGTATGTATGTATATGTATATATATATATATATGTATGTATATATATGTATGTATATGTATATGTATATATATATATATATATATATATATATATATATATATATATATATATATATATATATATATATATATATATATATATATATATATATGTGTATGTATATGTATATATATAATGTATGTATGTATGTATATGTATATATATATATAATGTATGTATGTATGTATATGTATATATATATATAATGTATGTATGTATGTATATATATATATACATATATATGTATGTATACGTATATATATGTATATATATATATATATATATATATATATATATATATATATATATATATATATATATATATATATATATATATATATATATATATATGGCGATAACTTACTGAATTTCCTCTGAACTAGTCACTAAATGATACAGTGTAGGAAAAAGTGCCTATAAATCTAATCTTAAAGAAAATTTTTATTTATGAGCTTATTTCATATTAAGAATATTTTTAAATAAGAAAGGATATAAGCTCTTAGTCATATTATTTAGGTATTTCAACAATGACGTAACTGATCTTCTATATTTGGATAGACACCATCGATCAATCTTTTGAAAGTATTAGTGTCGGTTAGGTTGACGAATTGGCTGTGGTTTCTACATTTGACTAACCATTTTCTCATAACTATTGATTTGGATACATGATACGCACACGTGAGGATGTATTCATATAAATATATGTAGTACATATGAACTGTATGATATATTTATATACACTTACACAAATTCATGAAACAAAGCTACAGGTGTTATGTATTTCTAAGTACAAGGGACGAATAATAGAACATTTCACTGTCGTAGATGTTTGTTCAAAACCTACCGTGTTTTTCTTATATGTTTTGTTTCGAAGTAATGTATTTAATTCAGAAATGCACAGTTTATACCCGTGTATTTTATTATATTGTATATATAAAATAGATCTTTTCTTATTGTAATGAATTTGTTTTTTTATATTCCCATATGCGCTGACAATGGGACCGAAGATAATCCTGGACTTATGAATGAATAAAACAAGAATATTTGTGATTTTTCCTCTTTCATTTCATCCTCAAAGGTTAATATCCTGGGAGTTTCTCCACATTTAACGTTAATAAATGAGTTCATTGCTGAATAACTGGTCGATCAGTGTTCATCCCTCAATAAAGCATAATTATTTCCGAGATGCACTGTAGACCTAAAGGTACCCAGACTGTTAAAAGGTCTAGCACATTTTAACAATGAATTTTATAAACGTTATAAACGATATAAACGTTAGTCAGCTAACAATGTAATATAAAAGGTGTTCCCCCAAGATACAACAGAAGCTGTCACTTCCCGTAAGTACTCTGGCAGCGATGAAAGCCGTGCAGAAACCTGCAATGGACACTGCTTACACCTACACAGAAACCTCATCAATAGTACAGTCCATCAAATTCCTCACAAAAATGCTTTTACAGAGACATAACCCACGCTTATTTAAAGCTACAGTCTTGCTACTAGAAGTAATCAACAGTATACCAAAATCCCTCACTCAAAACCTCAGAAAACCATTTTACTAGTTCTGAAAAATAGTTTTCTGAATTACAAAACTATTTGATCTGGATCACCTTTCTCTTATGGCATCCTGATATATCTTTCTTACGGCGATCAAGGCTAAAAATGATTTCATGGGTGATTTATGAAATTAAGGCTGTCGGGCCAAATATTGGGCAATTTTGGCCATTCAGCGCCAAAAGGGAATTGGCCATTCCGCCTAAATTTCATAAATCACCCATAAAATCATTTTTAGCCTTTATCATCGTAAGAAAGACATATTGGGATGCCATAACAAGGTAATACAGATCAAATAGTTTTGTTACATATCAGTCATTATAAATTAAGCAATATAACTCATTCCTGATAATGCAAGTGTTGCATTGTTCGACATGGTAGTGGGGCGAGGACCCAGTTACAAAATATACGCCTCCAATAATCGAATCTTAAGTCCGGTATTCTCTTGGAGGTTTATGGGATTAGACTTCTGTTTTTCTATCATTTAGTCGCAGAAAATGCAATGCAAAACAAAAACTTTCTTTATCTTAACTGGTTATTATATAGCATCACTAAACATGAAGTTGATACCGGAAGCGATGTTGCATAATGTTCATTAAATTTGTCACCGACTAATGTTGTATAATTGCTTATTTTACAAAACCGAAAAGCATTCATACTTGAGAAGCCCAAAATGCCAGTAACTTGACAATAAATGAAAAGGTGAGAATAAGAAAGCCAATGAATGATAGAATATTAAACCAAATTATAGAATATGATAATTTTCATGATAAAATTAATTATTTGGATAATTACCTACTGTTAAAGTTAGCTTTATCTTCGCGCCGTTTAGTGCCATCGGCATGAAAAAAAAAAAATTCAAAACACGCCTGGCTAACCCGCGAGGACTGTCACTGTAGTCATCTGTTGTCCCACCAAATGGTGTTGGAATGTTTACGTTCTTGTCATATTTCTTCATGACCACCCACTAAGATGTGGGAAGGCTGGGTGGGTTTCCACTTTGAGAGTAGGTAAGCATCCAAATAACTGATTTTATCATGAAAATCATCATTATTTGAAATGAATCTTACCTACTGTTCAAGATAGCTGACTACCACATTGATTAATATGGTGGGTTATTACAGCCAGAGAAACAGGGTTCAGCCAAGCGAACTAAAAGCGTTTTTAACGAGGGGAGAAAAAACTTCTAAACATGCCTGCCTGATGTTTGATCCTTACTGATAAGTACTGTCGCCAGACGTTGGAATCACAAAAGGGTGTAAGGTCATCTTAGCGAGACTTGTCAGAGGATCCTTACAGGGGAAAAAAGGACTCTATCTCGTAGAGTACTGGTGACTCCTGTGCCTGAGTCGAAAGCCCATAACCGACAGTCCAAAACTAAACACAACTACCACCATCAGATAAGGTGGGCTCCTATACACCAAAAGTGTACCTTCACGATCCCAATGCTACCTAATTAGTTAGATTGCGTGGTGTTACAAATCTGGGAAGGGCTTTCGATTCTAAATCTTTTCTCTAAGCAATGAAAAAAAAGGGAGAGGTTGCCACTAGAGCAAAATCAAAGAACAAGAAAGGGCTTGAAGCTCACTAATATAAACAATTAATACTTCTAATTTGGACATAAAGACAGCCACTTCTTCATTGCCTACCAAAGCATGTAAATTTGGCACTGTAACAAATCTGGGAATGGCTTCCACCTCTATATCTTTTCTCTAAGCAATGAAAGAAAAGAGACAGGTTGCCACTAGAGCAAAGCCCCAAACAAGAAAGGGCTTGAGGCTCACTAATACACTTTGCCGCAACAAGATCTAAAAGAAAAGTGTCTACAAAGTTCTTAAGTGATGCCTTATCAAAGGCTTAACTGCAGCTAACATCTGAAGGATTACCTCTAAATTTCCTCGTAAAACACGATTGGAAGATGAAATTTCTCACACAAAAGATTGAAAACCTTTTCGAATTTTAAATCTTGAGCAATATTCCAGTCAGCATGATGCAGAACTGAAAGCATTGTAAAGTGGTGTCCTTGATAGCTGTGACAGAAAACTGCTTTGTGTACCTGAGATACTGGTAGAGCTTAAAATAGGATACCTAGTGGAACGGGTGCTGGATATCACTCAGGACAAGCACCAAGATAAAAAAAAACCAACCATTCTTATTGATACACAAGTCTAACAGTGGAGTGCCTTCTAGATGTAAGGATTGTTTCCTTGACCATCTAGAAATGCCATAGTTCATAACAGACAATAGACAATCTCCACGTGGTGAGATGAAGATGTGGAGGCTTGATGGAATCTTCTCGATTAAGATTGTCTGAAAAGATCCTTCCTGAATGGAAGACGATGAGGAGCATCTACCACCAGGGAAGAAAGATAGGGGAACCATTCCCTTGGGGTCACAAATGCGCTATCAAAATCATCCTTGTTATCTGCAAAGTTCACAACTTGTTAAACAACAGAGGAAAAGCATAAAGGCTTAGGTTCGACCATTCTCGAAGGAAGACATCAACTGTCCATGCTTGAGGATCCTGGCGTGGAGGGCAGTAAACTAGTAGTGTAGTGTCTTGGGCAGTCGTGAACAGATGGGTGTTTGGGTCTCCCTAAAGATTCCACAACTTCTGGCAAACCCGAGGACGAGGATACTATCTGACTGGAGCCCTTGCCCTTTTCTGCTGGGATGGTCTTCAAACAAAGTTTTTAATAGGACAAAATGAGGTAATGGAATGACTTTGCTGGACTCTGTCCAGATGATAAGGTAGTTCTTGTTAGTCTGAACAAATCTCTTGATTTGTGTGTCCTTGTCATCTTAGGTAAGAATTGAGACTTGCTAAGGCTATTCTAAACTGCTGAGAGCTGTAGGACGTTTGCACTTCCAATTCCTGACATCAGATGTTTCTCAGAAAAAACCCTCAATCTGCCTCCGAGACATCTGAGGACAGTGTAAGGGTTCTTGAAGTCAACAAGCCAACCCATTATAGTTCTTAAAAGCGGGGAAAATTGTTTATCCATCGGTGATCTTCACCCCCAGATCAACGACTGACTGGGTCAGAAAAGCATAAAAAGTCAACCTTGAACAAGAAACCCACTCCTAAGGCTAGACATAAAACATAATTTTCATAATAAAAACAAACTGGTGAGAAACGAACCAGTCGTCCAAATATGAGAGAACTATAGTACTCTGATACCACGCAGATTAATCCATACTGCTCAGATTTCAACTCAGAGGAGAATAATTTACATCGACTGAAGGAGTACCAGGAAGTGGAAGTACGTGTCCTACATGTCGACAAAACTTATCCTTTTCCCTTCTAAAAAGCCGCAAGAATCAGACTGAATGACTCACCGAAAAGGGAGTAATAAGAATAAACTTGTTGGGACAGAAAATGCCTATGGCTTGAAGGCCTTGTTGCATAACAACAGTCCAGTCTACCCTTCCAAACTCGGAACTTTCCTGTGTGAAGAGTGTGGAGAGAACGATATCAGGAAGTTGATAAGGGTAAAATATAACAAAAAAAAGTACAAAGTATCCTTTCCTGAGGACTATCACTACCAAATGTTCTACTTATGTTTTGCCAGACACTTCTGAAAATCTGCACACAGCCTTCCGAGGATTCACGCAACCTACTGAATTGGGAGTTCAAAGCTTCAGTTATGGCTACATGTGTAAAATTTTTCCACACAGAATGTGACCCAGAACTCTGCCGAAGCAGAACTCCAGGGTAAACTGGGAAATTCTGTATGGAACTTTCGTGCAAAAAAGGTAGTAGGGGCAAGACGCTAAAGGGAAGACTTCAAAGGTAGTGCTAAGAATTTCTAATTTCCTTATTCAAGACATCTTAGGTGATGGCTTTAAACACTTATGGTTAAGTAGACATGATGGGCCACTGTCAAAAAACAGCTATTAATGGTTGAGCAGGCCTACTTAATGTACTTGACACAACTTTCCGTTACCAAAAACTGGGTTGTAAAAGGAATAAGACATTCTTCCCATAGCATCGGAAGCAGGTCTACCTGGAGACGTTGTAACTCTGACACACCATAAAGAAACTCTGCCTCTTCACGACTAACAATTATCTTATACGTATCTACATACGTACATTAACAAACATACATATCTGCACATGCATGCAAAAACATTGCACACATACATGCTTATCTATCTATCTATCTAGCTATATATATATATATATATATATATATATATATATATATATATATATATATATATATATATATATATATATATATATATATATATATATATATATATATATATATATACATATATATATATAATCATGCTACAAACGTCCTTTAATATCAATTCACTCTACCTCGGAAATAATATATTTTCATATAACCGAAGGAATTTTTAAGTTGATAATAAGTCCACCGTCCCGTGGGATCAGACCAGCGACGGACGAGGAATCAGGACACAGTGCGTCACTGTAGTCCTGATTCCTCGTCCGTCGCTGGTTCGATCCCACGGACTGGACTTATTATCAACTTAAAAATTCCCCTTATATATATGAAAATATATTATTTAGTAGAGTGAATTTGATATTAAAGGACGTTTGTAGCTTTCTGATTGTATATGAATCACGGTGATGTGATAAATAGTCATATATATATATATATATATATATATATATATATATATATATATATATATATATATATATATATATATATATATATATATATATTAAATATACCTAAAATAACAATCACATACAAGCATTACACTTGTAGTACTCGAACTGTGGTAGTAAAACGAAATACCGAAATCAAAGGTACTTTTGCTTCACAATTAGGCCAAATTACCTTACCTATAGAAGAGACTTCACTTCCTTGGTCCAAGAACTAGAAACTTGCAAGTTGAACAGAGGAAGGTGAAAAAACGTATACTGTAAGCAAGTCCTAACCCAACTCTAAGCGGATTCAAAACTGGAAAAGACTTAGTAGCATCCGAGATGAATTACAGTAGCGATCGTGCGGGTAGGACGTGTCTGTGAAATGCTCTGTGTAAAAGTGCCTGACTTGCGCGATGTTCAAAGTGAATACGAAGAAGAGGAAGGAAAATGAGAAAATAAATAGTGTAGAAATTAAATCATGTAAAGGGAAGATCAAACTATCATAATTATCGCAGCAGCACGTAAAGATGGAACTCTAAAGAAAATACTGGAGAAGGATGAGCCAACCAAAATCAAGAGAGAGTCAGCAACCTGCGGACATTGCTTTGGAGAAGGTGATGATGAAGGAACTTGCTGTGAAATGTGTGACACATGGTTTGTTATGAATGCTCGGGTATCGAGGTCAGATACACACCCATACTTAGTAGTAATAACATATTGTACAAATGTAATAATTGCAAAAGGCCTGAGCAAAGAACACACAATAAACTCGTTGAAGATGAACTTGAAGAAATATAAGAAAACACAGAGATATTAACAACAAAGTTCATTAAGAATTCGGCTCAGAAAACTAGTGACGTAATGATCAACATAGATGAAATCCAAAACAAAACTGATAATGTTGATAAAGACGTAAAGACCATGGCAAATATGGACAAAACTTATGCTGAATCACTAAAGACAAAAAAGTGCTTCTGATCAAATCTACTAACGAAGAGAGCACAGCAGCAAATGAAATGAGACAAATTGTGAGTAAAATAACGGCGCCAGTTGAACAAGTTAAAACAACAAGAGATGGACACTTGTTTGTAAATTTCAAGACAGGAAAAACTTAGAAAAGGCAAAAATGGAGATTTAGAAAATCAGCAATATATCAGTAAATGAGACGGGTAAACTTAAACCAAAAATAAAAGTAGTCTATGTCCTGAAGGATGAAGATGACATTTTCGATAACACTGTAAAGAAAAATCCATGGATAGGTAACCTCATTTCTGAAAATGACGACCTAAAAATTGTAAAAGAAATGATAGCCAAAGATGACAAATGAAACACTTTATCATCAAATGCACACCACAAATACGAAAGGCTATCTATGATAGAGGAGACAAATTGTTTACACTGTATAGCCGTTGCAAAGTACACGACTGTTACATGCCCTATCAATGCTATAAATGTCAGGAATTTGGTCATACCGCAACAAATTGTAGAAATAACCAAGCTTGCCCTAGATGCGGTGAAAATCACAAATCACATGAATGTACTTGCAGCATCTTCAAGTGCAAAAATTGTGTAAAGAAAGGCCATAGTGATACTAAACATAAAACATATGATGGCAATAAGTGCACAGTATATAAAGAATATATGTCAAAGGTGAAAAATAATACGGACCATGGCTTTGACTAATAATCCTCTTTGCAATTTAATAAACATACAGTCCGTAGGAAATAAAACTAACACTATTAGAAATCTTATAAATGATCACAATCTAGATATATGCATGCTAACGGAGACTTGGCTAAGCAATAATGAAAGTTATTATTCTAAAATAAACGAAATGAAGCCAGGGTCTCAACTTTTACCATGTACCGAGAGAAAAAAAAAAGGTGGTGGAGTGGGAATCTTTGTCAAAAAAGTGTACAAAGTATCAATACTGAACCAAAATGTGTTCAGTACATTTGAATACATCAACACCAAAATTACACACATAAACAAACACATACAAATCATAACAGTTTATAAACCACCAAGCACAGGTAAGAGATCATTCCTAGATGAATTCAGTGACTTCCTCGACTTGCTAGCTGATAACAAAAATATACTGATTTGTGGTGACTTCAACCTACATCTGGATGATAATGATGACAAATATGTCAAAGAATTTATAGAGTTACTTGAAAGCCACGACCTCGTAAATGTTATGAAAAAACCGACATCATTATTGAACCATACCATTGAAAAACTAACCCCTGTGGTTTCAGCCCCCCATTGAAAAAATGTGCCATCTATCGTTGGACATTTCGACATGTGCTTTCTAATCTGGCTCTACCTGACTGTCAAAACTACTCACCACCACGTCAGGGACATCATTCAAGAGGCAAGAAAAGTGCAACAACTTCTTAAAATTCTCTAAAGATATAGAATCGCCGCATACCCAGCGCGAACTTCATAATTTCTCCACCAAGTCCCCTGCAGCATCAAATAATTGTGAGCTAAAATCTACCATAGAGCTCTGCCCTTTCCTAATCTTATAGAATGCTCTCATATCCCGTGCTAAATCCCCACACTCAACTGCCCCGTACGCGGTTCTAAGAAACCCTTTGAGGTCCTCCCAAGTCTGACATTTTCGAAACTGAAAACTACGACAGCGTCGGCCAATATCCCCACGTCCAAAGCCAAAAACGTTCAGCCTCATTAAACGACTCCGCCTCATCTGAGGTCTTTTTTGTATTTAAGTTGTTTTGAACAGACTCAATAAAAATTTCAATGGCTGACGCAAAACCCCATTTACCAACCCCACAAAAGGCTGAATTGACAAAGCAACAGTCATTACCTTATGAATTAAAGTTTTTTATCCTCGTCGGCGCCTGCCAATTTCCCAGATCTCTTTTTCCTACCTCTGCCCAGATTAAAAAAAAAACCCAAGTTAGCTCACAAACCCAGCCTGGTCTTAAATGCATATAATGTTAAAAACTCACAATATATAGACTAAAACAACAAAAGAAACAAAAACACACAAAGAAAAAATCAAAACATTTTTATCCCCAGTACACAAATATTCAAAACCCCTAAGGGAGCAAATCCTTTCTCCCATATGCGTGCAAGTAACCCAGTTAAACAGCAAAGTGCAAGGCCAATATGTGAGTCAAGGCCAGATACAAGGTCCTCCAAGAAAGGAAAGCAAGAAAGAGGAGGAAAATAAAGAAAATTCCCCGAAGTAAAATTCTTCCTCCAGTATCAGCACTGGTTGCTTGCAAGCGACAAATGCTGAAGTTGCAAACCCGGTACGGACGCTTATCTCCAAGCAGATAAATGCTGAGGCTAGCACACAGACCCCGCTTAGTCTTGTCAATCTGAGACACCGCCCCAATGACACCTCTCTGCCCGTTGTCTCTGTGCAAAAAAACCTAACCCAGCGACAAATGTACGAGAGGATTACTATACAAAACACTTTTACCCCCCAACAGTATAACCCATTACATATACCAACACAGTTCAATCCCACAACAATTCAGTAAGTGGAGTAAAAAAAGAAAAAGGAGAGAAAAAGAGAACCTCAAAGAAACTGTAACAAAAATGATAACGAACACTCACTTTTTTCCCCGCTCGTACCCCCGCATGGCCGCAAGTCCCTGATCACCCCAACACACACTAAACTGCTGTACCCACGCTTCAACTAAAAACCAATAAACACATAATCGCATCGAAGACCGCAATAAAGCCCAACGCTCATCATTTGCACTCCACTCTAAATCACCCACTTAAAAAGACTGATGTCACATATCATTCTGCTCGTTTGCTTCTGCACTAAAATGCAAAATCAACAATATGCTCCGGGATACCAACTGCTCCAAAGTTAACTACCCGATAATGCCCTATCAAAAGTGTGTATTTATAACGTGTACCTATCTCCTAATTAAACAACATCCATACATTCTTTCTTCGTCGTGGATCCTCCACCCTTTGTAAAGTAAATTAATTTCCGCTGCCACCACTGTTACACGCAGTCAAAGGGCTTGTTATATTTTATCTTACCTACCTTGAAGAGAATGCAAAGAAATCTTGGTAGTGCTGGCCGGCATTCCCCCTTGCTGAGTGTTGCATCTCTCTCTCTCTCTCTCTCTCTCTCTCTCTCTCTCTCTCTCTCTCTCTCTCTCTCTCTCTCTCTCTCTCTCATTATGAATTCTATGAAAATCTATTTCTGAACTGATGTGTATAAATCAAACCCCAGAATATCAAAAATAGACGTCTATTTATTCTGCAAGCCTAACAATAAACCAAGTAAATGAAAAATCATGCATGGCAAATTTTTAATCCCAATTACCCTATCCAAGGAGTAAAACTGTTGAAAGACATCATAAAAAGTAGGAACTAACTCCTGCTTTCCATAAGATACACCCGAAATCCATTAATATGGTAGTCTGTGGCCTGTAAAAAAAACATAATCAATTTGGTCTCAGTTTCATTCCCACAAGGGCCTATATACCAGATTAAGGTTTCACTTCAATTGAGACATGGCTCCATTGAAATATTTCTGTACACAAGAGAAGTACCCATATCCATTAGAAATTATTGTTCCTCCAATTTACAAACACAGAACCACATGAGATAAATGTTAAATCATAATAAAAAAGATAATTAAGTCTGCAAAGGAAAGTTCGTAAAAGTTAGTAATTTTCCAAAGTCTACTCACTCTCATCAAATGGAATTATAGGGATTCCAACTCCCAGTGTCTCCAACAGGTCCTCTTACTTTGGGTTCTCACCAAGTAGTAAGTAATCTATCACAAGCCTCTTCTCACTTAGCGATTTCTTAACACACAAACGGATTAGATACCTGTTAACACACCCCAGTATCTGATTATAACCGAACCAAAAAATTCCATGCTATAATGATAGAGATTTCCATCATTGACGTGTGACACTGTATCTGAGCACCCTCCGAACAATGTCCAGGTCACGAATCGATCAATTGCTGACTTTCACAGGTGAATGAAGGTTGGGCGCTGAAATAACAAACACATACCCCAACTTGCGAGGTTTGTTAAAAATTGGAAGAGACCGTGTGTCACGAGCGTGTACACCAATATATGTACAAATATATTCTTTAGAACCATTAAACCCATTAACAGTTAATTTTACACTAGACTCAAGAACAGGCAAATTACACATGCTGTAAAGTAAGCTCTCTGTAACAAAGGAACTCTGAGAGCAGCTATCCTTAAGACCTCTAAAAATACCATCCACCACAGGGACTGTAAATGAAAAGGAAAGGACAGTCTTATGGACAATACTGGGCAGAACTGCAATACTACTATTCACTTCTTTAATGGAAGTTTCTTTCTTAACATCAGCTTTACCTAAATATATTAGAGTACTGTTCTTTATGCTTTCCTTCAGAGGACGAAAGCTGAACTTCAGGAGACCTTGAACACAGTGAAAATGAAACCCAGAAGATTTTATGCACTTTTGACGAAATTCAAATCTACATTGCCTACTCATGTGATAAGAGCCCACATCAAAAACATCCTTTGAGCATTTTCAAACGCTGAAGCTTTGCTTGTGGAGTGTCATAACGTTTGCATTTAAACACAAAATGATTATTTTCACCTACACAAAGTGAACAGAAAAACTTCATAACATCAGGCAATGTCTTAATAGCGAAACTTGTAGTTTTCTGCTTAACATTGGATGGAAGAGTACGTAAAATAAATTCAATTTTCAAACAATTTTCATACCTCTCTCAGGCAATAAAGAAATTGTCCATTATCTCCTGAACAGAAGGATACGTCTTTGTAGTAATCTGAATTAATACCCTCTTAAACTTGTCATTTAGGCAACTCCACACAAAATATTGAATATTTAAAATCATCAGGAGTCATTCTAAGCGTTTTCACAGATTCAACAGTTGTCCTTAGAATGGAAATAAACTTAAAAGGGTCATCAGGTTCCCCCAGTCTTAAATCCATCAAAGTCTTTCTTTATACGAACTATTTCTGAGGCAAAGACTAACTTGAGCAAGTTTTTGGCGTCCTTATATGTCTGTTTGTCAGCTTCCTAAGAATTAAACAAAACTTTAACACTTCTGTCTACCTGCTGTCTCAAGAGAGGTAACAAGTCTCTGTCTGGGTAATTAAAGGATTGGGTAGTGCTTTCAAACCCTGAAATAAACCAAATGAAATCTTTTCCGTCCTTACTACTGAACTTTGGTAACGGAGCTGTGGGTTGTTTAAGCAGATTTTTAACAACCCCAACAGTTCCGGGTGCAGATACCACCTCTGGGCGAGGAATACAATATTCTATCTCATCAAAACATTCAACACAGGTTGTAATCTCTGCCTCCCTAGCATCCTCATTGGAGAAATCTCACCATTCAGTTCTGTAAGTAGACTTTTATGATTCAGCTGTTCACTCCTTTCAGAAATTTTCTGACCAGCACTTAGAGTCCAGAAAGACTCGATACGATTATAAGCTTGCATTTTGAGATCAACGTTTTAAGATGAGACGTCCTGGGAAAATTATTCTGAAAAGAATAAAGCATATTTCTAGTGCTTTCAGTACAAAGTACTTCAACATTTACTGTAACCTTCCCAATCAAATGAATTAAACAATGACATCATTCAAATAGACAAAAACCAACCAAATTTACTAAATGAGTGAGCGTACAAAATAGTCAAACCAGACACCGTGGACAACGCTCCCATGAAGGAAAATACCCAACGATCAAATAAACAGAACAATGAAAAATGACATTATGCATATCCTCTCTTCCCGACTCCGACTCTACTGAGCACTTAACGAGTATTTTAATAACAAAAATATTTAGTATGAACATCCACCTGAAATACCCTAGTTTCTCTGAATTGTCAAGGGACCTTTCTGTTTATCGAGCTACCGACTCTGCATCATAAAAAATTACGGTCGTCACTGCATCCAGGGAAACCTACCACACCCACAGTACATGAAGAGGAAAGGACCTGATTACAGGCAGACCAACAAAATCAGTATGCTCAAAATATCAATATAAACATATCTCAATTACACCAAAACTATTAATTTAAAATGCGTATTAGGGGGAAATCAAAACCTAGCATTCGCTGAACTGCATAAAAAAGACGGTAACAAAACTATTACGATGCGTAATGCCTGAAAAACTTATCCTTACAGAGTTACTTTATTATTGTTTTTAGGTCACTTGAGAACTTCTTAAACCTCGACTAAAGGACACTAATGGTCTTACCTTAAATTCAAGGGCGAAGCATGAATGGCCAAGTGTAGATTTTCTAATCGATTATTTGTTCCGTGCATAATGTAGAGTCAAGAGTCAAGGGGGGGGGAGATAGTGAGTGAGACAGTATTTAGCAAAGGGCCATTTCACAAATCATTACACAAAAACCTAAATGTTCCATTTGTAATTTAGCTGTCTTCCCTCCAGTACTTCTGCTAAACGCTCTTCATTGCAGCCCAGCACTCACGGTCTCAATAAAAAAAAAATGTTAAAAATCTTTTTAAAACATGCTTTTATTAAAATGTGCTAAAAAGTAAAAAAATAATTTTTGAGACACCAGGATTTTCTTACAATTAATCATGTCTACAAAAATAAAAGCGTGGGCCCCAAACATGGAAGGAAATGCTACAAGAAATTAATTGTAAGAAAATCCTGGTGTCTCAAAAGAATATTTTAATTTTTTGTGCTTTTTAATAAAAACACGTTTTAAATTTTTTTTAATATTTATTTTATACTTTTTAGTTTTGACAAATTGTAACCGATTTATGATTGTAGTTAACGAAATTGATATAGATCCGTTTACGGGGGGGGGAAGGGGAAGGGAGAAGGGGGAAGAGGGAAGGGGGGAGTAGGAAGGTGAGGGAAGGGGAAATGGGAGGGGAGGGGAAGGGGTGGGAGGATGGAAGAGAGAAGAGGAGAAAGGGGAAGAGGAGGGAGGGGGGGATGATGGACGGGGGAGGGGAGAGAAAATGGGAAGGGGAAAGAGAAGGGGAAGGGTGGAGGAGGAAGGGTAGGGGAGGGAAAGTGGGGGGAGGGGATGATGGGGCAGGTGAGGGGAAGGGGGATGAAGGGGAGGGTGAGGGGAAGGGGAGGGTGAGGGGGAGGGAGGGGAGGTGAAGTGGAGGGGATGTAAGAGGGAAGGAGGGAGGGAAGAGGGAAGGGGAAGGAGGGGAGGACACACCTAAATTAACATTTGATCGTGTGCTTCGGAACGAGGATAGGAGGGGAAAGGGGAGGGGGAAGAAGGAGGGAAGGTGGAAGTGGAGGGAATGGAAGAGGGAGGGGAGGACACAGCTAAATTAACACTTGATCGTGTGCTCGGGAGGGCAGGGGAGGGGAAGGAAGAGGGAAGGGGAGGAGGAGGACACAGCTAAATTAACACTTGATTGTGTGCTCCGGAAGGGGGGGAAGTGGGAGCGGAGGGGAAGGGGTGTGGAAGGGGAGGGAAGAGGGAAGGGGTTTGGGAGGACAGAGCTAAATTAACAATTGACCGTGCTTTGGAAGGGGAGGGGAGGGGAATGGGAGGGTGACAGTTAGGGGGATTGGGAGGGGGAGGGCATGATGAAAGAGGGATGGGGAGGGGAGGGGATGGGAGGATGGGGGATGGGGGAGGGGACACAGCTAAATTAACGCTTGATTGTGTGCTTTGGAAGGGGGTAGGGGACGGGTGGGAGAAGGGGATGGAAGAGGGAAGGGGAGGGGGAGGAAACAGCTAAACTACCACTCGAGTTACAGTATTACAGACAGACAGACAGACAGACAGACACAGAAGTCAAGGTAATTAAAAGCATGTAAAAACGGTTTGTATGAATGAACCATTCAGGTCAATACAGTATACCTGTAGCCATTGTTCAAGTCGATGCAGCAGAATTCACTGACGACCATTTCTCAGCCGTCTTACTCGTTAGCTCGGAAACCAAAACAAAGATTAGCTCCAGAGGATCATTGATTGTCTTGGTCTTTAAGACCACCCAACATACGATAAGGCCATTATGCAAATTAACTTGAAATGACGGAACAAAAAGCCTGTAAAGATATTTCATCCTAAAACAGTCAAGCATAAATAGAACATACCAGTGAAAATTACCCCATTCAGACCAACACACAAAACTCTGTGAGAAAATTATATTACAGGAGAGTAAATTAAGATTTATTTTCCTATACTATCATCAGAGCCTGGTGAACCGAACTGAACAGTTTAGGATGTGTTTAGCTGCACAGTAGTAAACGAAGAACGAAGTAAACTCCTTCCTCTATAATAAAAGTGAACGCGAAAGTTTACCGAGGATACCTACGTAAATGTGGTGACAAGTTTTAACTATGGACGATTTAAGTTAACCCGGCTGTTTCATTATACTGGCATAATTACATTCACGTTGAAGCAATCATGTTACACTATCTCATGAGACATCTAAAAACATACTGTGCCGAAAATAATTTTATTTAAAAAAAATACAATCTTCGTTTCCTCAATGTGGGCATGCTTGAAGTTTTTTTAATTATCCTACTTCAAGCAACTGTTGGAATGCTTTCTTCTTCAACGATGATCGTATTTCGAGTATTTTCATTTCTTCTATAAAAACATATTTTACATATAAGAAGATTCCGGTGATATCAAAGGAAATTACATCAGTTCCGAACAAATTCCATGACAAGAATTCAGTCTTATCTCTAATAAGACTGGAAATACTTTTCTGTACACTAAACGTTCAGCTGAGCAGTGAGAATGAAGGAGGATGGCAATCCTAAATCGATGCAGGACCATTACTGCAAACACCCCAATTTATGGTCGTGCCTGGAAATTAAGCCCAACTTTTTTCATTTCCGCCATATCCAGACACCATTACAATAATAGTTTTTAATGCTCCTTACATGCCAGTTAACTTGATTGCCTCCGAAATCCTTCCCGATGCAGCTGTAATGCAATTTTCAGGTTGCTGCGGAGAACAATTACATTAGATTAT
The DNA here is from genome assembly GCF_040412425.1 of Macrobrachium rosenbergii. Classification (NCBI taxonomy): domain Eukaryota; kingdom Metazoa; phylum Arthropoda; class Malacostraca; order Decapoda; family Palaemonidae; genus Macrobrachium; species Macrobrachium rosenbergii. Next base: position 24,196,622 of record NC_089769.1, read on the forward strand.
CGCCTAATTCAAGTACGTAAGGTTTTAGCAGTTCATCTTTCGTAAGGATAACTCTTTACCGATAATTAGCGGAAAGGGAATTTCCGATTATGTAACCAGTTAGGAACTTGTATGAGTGGAAAGTAGTATTTACTTGTTAGGTAACACTAAATTCAAGGCAAAGAACGAGTTTGGCTAGGATGGACTGAGAAAAAGTACCCTGGATCCATTGAATAAAAGTTTAAGCAGCTGTTATTGTGTTGGTTTCAAGTGTGACATGATTCACAGATACTCTGAAATTTGCAAGGACTTCTGCATTATCACATATCTTCAGGATTTGGAATTACATTCAACCATGTTTATAAAACAAATTCTAAGACTCCTAAAACCAAAAATAGGTTAGGCATTGTAGAAGAAGCATAGCATGAATAAAACTGCAGGTATGGACATTCACTAAGTTCTAGAATAATTTTCCTAAACAGCTACACTTTTAAAACTGCATTAAAAGTTTAGGAAGTCAATATTTTGAGTTGAATAAATAAAAAGTAACTCTTGTATTATAATGTAATCATTGTGAATCGCTCGTAGTTCAGAGATAGAATAACACCATCTCTTACCTTTGTCTGTGGAAATGTAACAATAAAAAAAATAGGTTATATAAAGGAATGTAATAAAAACAGAAACAACACAAGAGAGAAAGAAAATGCCTCTGGCTGAATACAGAACACAAGAGGTATCAACTTCCAAGATTAGAGTCCTGGCTCCTCAGAGTGGATTACTTGACCCATGGAAGGGTCTTCTCAAACCACTTGGATATTCTCAATGTCACTGCACTCTCTGAATAAGTTACGTCTTGACGACCTCTCTAAAATGATAAAAATTTCATTGATGTTATACATTCTGGAGAAGCTTACTGTACACGAGTTACATAAAGTGGAATTCTTGATAGCTGACCAGAGAGAGAGAGAGAGAGAGAGAGAGAGAGAGAGAGAGAGAGAGAGAGAGAGAGAGAGAGAGAGAGAGAGAGAGAGAATACACTAGCATGTTGGGAGATCCCGTGGTGCAGTAGTTTAAGGTTTGCTTAGAAAAGAAATATCTGCTCCCCTAAGATTAAAATATTGCCAAGGAAAACTAGGGAAGCTTCAAATAGGACAAGAAAGAAAGTATATTCTAAATATTAATTCCGTTATGCAATTCGTCCTATGGAAGCTTCGTTAAGACATATGTGTATACGTGTAGATGAAAGCAGCAGCAACAAGCAGCTTAAATAATCTTAATTTGTTTATAATAATTAAATCAGATGACTATCAAGATGGTATGAGCTAAATCACCTTCATTTGCATTATAAATGAGGTAATTAAAATTCAAGCGACAGAGATCAAAGTGCCTTTTTTTAGCGAAGCTAAAAGCTTTGGATGAATATTAAATTTATCCCTAATGAATTATGCATAGCATATTTTACATTAAGCTTTAACAGCTCTTTGAAACAGTGCTGCAAGGTGGGACAGTCTAAAATTCCCCGAACAGCAGGAGGAAATTCCACGAAATCTTGATTGACTGATTTATGAAATTTCTGCCGTCAAGCCAAACACTGAGGCCCTTTCGGGCATTCAACGAAGCGTTGACTGCCCGTGAGTGAAAAAAGGGCGTTGGAGTCCCTGGACAGCTAGATAAAGAGATCCAGAAAATAAAGATGTGTACAAGAAGTAAGTTTGATGTGTTGGACAGCAAGATTGAAAAAAGGAAGCGGGAATGGAGTTGAAGTAAAAGACTGAAAATAAATGGATGCAGATAGGGGCCGAAGGGACGCTGCAAACCCTTGTTAGTAATGCCCACAGTGCACCACTCGAGACACACTGACGGCAATGCCCCACTACGGGGTTCATGAAGTCTTCAAAACTTCCTGTTCTCATTAATTTATAACAGCTGGTCAAGCCATAATAGACACCTGTCTAACGTATTCCTTATATACAAATACTTCATAAAGTAAAATATAAGTTAAAACAACTTGTAAGTTGATTCATATACCCCTATTTGTTTTACAATCATCAAGATTATTTATGGCATCGAATATCTTGCAAATATGACGAAATGTTACGTTGGAAAAGAAGTGCAATCTGTGACAAGTATGACTATTGTCCGACAAATATCCCATAATTGAGGCATAATCAGAGTTCCATGAAGAGAGTTACACTAATTTAATAAATAATGTAGGAACTTCTTTTTTCTTGATTAGGAATTGCATGGACTAACAATCATTTATTTTGTAAGATAAGTTATGAATGGTGGTCTCGTCAAGTCTCTCACATGCTTAGAGTAAGTTTCTTAAAGCAGGTACAAAAATATGGAAAATGGGAGTTGTGTGTGTTTCCTACTTGGACAAGACCGTGACACCCATATCCTATAAATATTACCATTAAAGTTGACAATCTGGTGTCGTTTGTGACACGACTCATAGATTCATGGAAGCTCAGTAGAAACCTTCTCAACACTGCAATGTCTCTGTTCGGCACTGGTGAGGGATCTCGAGAAAAAGGCCACTGGACGTCCATCCTGGTTTAAAGTAGCTTCAATGGCAAAGTCAGAAGCATCGGTTTCAACAGTAAAGGTCAAATTTTCGTCTACAGCAGCTTTGACAGACGAAGATATGGCATCCTTCAAATTACTGGTAGCACCAACAGCTTCTGGAGAGAGTGGAAGAAAGGCATTGACGAGAGGGCGAATCCTTTCAGAAAAACGAGGAATCCAGCGAGAGTAATAAGCAAAGAGGCCTGTCAATCGTTGCAGCGACTCCTTAGTCTGCGGAACAGGCATGTTCATCATGGCCTCTAGACGTGAAGGATCAGGTCGCAGCTCATTATGACTAATTTCATAGCCAGGTATACGTATAGAGTGAGAGGACAGAACACACTTAGCTTCATTCAGTATCATGTTATAACGACGAGCAGCTTCCATAAACCTTCTAAGGGTTTTCGTATTCGACGTTCGTCAAGATTCTTGACCAGTGGTTCTCAACCAAACGACGACGTCGTCAAGATAAAAAAAGACATAAACACCCTCTAGACCATTCGTTCTAATGATATCATTAATATCCTCCTGAAAAGCTGCCACTCGGTTGGTGAGACCAAAACACAGCCTAGTAAATTGATAGAGGCCGCTGTCAGCTTCAAAGGCAGTATAAGGTCGATCTTCCTCTGGTAATGGGACCAGATGATAAGCACTCTTTAAATCCACAGAACTAAACACTTTGTACTTGGCTGTTTCATTGACTAGGTCGTCTATGTTAGGAAGAGGATATGCATCCAGGTAGGTGAATTTATTAATAGTCTCCGAATAATCGACAACCATACGTCTCTTATTCCTGTTGTGAACAACCACCACTTGAGCACGCCATGGCGATGTACTATGTTCAATTACACCCTCTTCAAGAAGACGATCGATTTCTGTCCCTATAAACTCTGCATCCGAAGCACTATATCTTCTTGATTTCACACCAATAGGATGGCAATCAGGAGAAAGATTACGGAATACTCTAGGGGCGTGATTGACAACGTAGCTAATGCAGATAATTCAAGTTTAGGTCGAGTGCCGCCGTATGACACAGTCACACTAGAATGCTTATTAAGAAAAGGGATTCCAAGAATTACATCCGCACAAAGTCCAGGTAGCACAAGAAATTTGACACTGGAATACTCACGTCCATTGACTACAATGTCAACATTGCAAGAGCCACTAATAGGCGACACATATTGAGAAGCAGCCATTGAGATAGTTCCTGAATAAGGAGTCGCAGGTAATTTCATATTTTTTAGAATATTATCACTAATGAAATTTTCTGAACTTCCAGTGTCAATTAGGGCATTTACTTTGGTTCCACGCATAAAAATGGGGAAAACGGAATGATTCAGTGTAGATGGAACAGAAGCAAGAGCAGCGGTGAACGAAGAGGCGGCAGAAGTAGGTTTTGATTTACTTAAACACACCTTAGCAAAGTGTCCAAGTTTGTTGCATTTTCGACAATTAACTTCCTTTGCAGGGCACTTTTTTCTAGGATGACGCCTGTACCCGCAGAAGAAACATTTCTCTTGTAGAGTCAAAGCAACTAAATCATCATCTGGAGCATCGGACCTGTCGGCCTTTTCACAAACAGAGGCATGATCATCATATTCAGGCCTAGATTTGACGGCGGCTGCAGGAAAACATTCGTCGGAAGGAATTCCATAAGACTGCGAATCTTTGAAAGCGAGTTCCAGAGCTCTGGCTTGGTCAGCAGCAGCAGATAACGTAAGCGTTTTATTTTCAAGTAATCTCGTGCGAATATGTTGAGAGGAAATCCCAGCAATAAAAGCATCACGAATACTTTCATCTCTATATACCTCTGAAGAAACGTCCTTGAAGTTGCAGTCAACGCTAAGTTTGTGCAGAGCACGTAAATACTCGTCTATTGTTTCTCCTGACATCTGTCGACGAGTGGCAAGACGATGTCGAGAAACAATTTCGTTCGCAGGCTGTATGAAAACTTTATTCAGTTTTGCGATGGCGTCATCGTAAGTAGAGCAATCAGATATAAGCTCAAAGTTTTCAAGCGATAATGCATTTGCAAGCATACCAAGATAAACGTCGTTAGTTCCTTCAGTAGCATTTTTGTATCGGGAAAAGATGAACAGCCAATGCTTGAAAACTCGAGCAGCATCTGGGGACGTAGGTAGAATATCGAGACGTTCTGGCCGAAGAGCGCGTTCCATTCTGCAGCCGAATATGCAAGTTGTCTTAGCTGAATAAATTGTAATGAAAACCTCAATGCATCTTCAAGGCTTTATTCAGCTAAGATCCCGCCACAGAGAGTTACAGCAGTCAACAGAGTAAGATACACTGGGATTGTCAAAAGTAAACAAATACAACACGGACAGAGAAAACAACCATTACTAACAACAGAATGCAGATAAACATTCAAACAGGTCATTATGGCAAATGCCAATTTACCACAGAGAGTATACAGGACTAAGCTTCACCTCCTCCTTACCTGCGAATGTTAAATAAGCTGGTATAAAAGAGAGCTACGCACTAAATTCTTTGCATGTTTGAAATTAAATGAGAGTCAGGTCATCCACTATGGAAATTTCCGCAATTTCCAGTTTTACAGCCGAAAGTTGTTAGCTTTAATGAAAGGAAAGCATGTCTTTAATATGCAGGTTCTCTCAGTACACAAAAGTGCAAGTTTAAACGATTGTCTATCTGAGTCTCTCAGATTTACCCTGAAATTGGTGAAATTCCACCCCTTTTACGATTAACATTTTGATTATGGAAATCTGTTTTGCCTAGCTTGCTCACTATTCTTCTAAGTGCGAGAAATGAATAATGGCACTCCAACCTGAGAATTCCAAGTACGCTCTTCAATTCTTGACCTTTTCCTGTTTTCAAGAGGTCTCTCAACTTTTCCACTACTCTATGTTCTTTCTACCTTGGACACTTGCCATCGAAAGCTTTTGTACGGGCTAGTAAGACCTCTCCTATGGGCACAGGTTACGTCAGACTTCATTCATACAGAGATCTTCAACATTCCCAGTAGCGTAATGATAGCAGGTTATGATCGTATACAGTGGAATATATTTTATTTTCCCCCGCAAGTAGAGTATGTGTGTTTTCATTTTCTATAGAAAGGAATGTAGAAACTCAAAACTATATGACAAAAACTTCTGTAAATGAAATAATATATTTGTTTTGGATATACTCCAATAGATCAACATAGACTTACCGTACATTTAAACAATCACACATCATCTTAAAGTCGTTGCTATTCATGATAGATTTCTTGCTTATTGCATACTGTTTAATTCTGATTCTTTCTCTGAAAATGTTATTTCTTAACTTCATTTTGAATATAACCTGGTGTACCATAATTCACGAAATAGTTCTTTCCACAAAAATGAAATAAAAACAAAAAATAAAATTTTGACCTTCGTCATAAGTACTGTAAATCATATTTCATATTTTTTCGTGAAAATAGCAATTTCATATCAAAGGCTAATATGCATAATTCATTAAGAGTAAATTTAATATTCAACCAAAGCCTTTAACTATATAAATAACCATTTTAATCTCTGTCGCTCGAATATTATCTCTCATATGTTATGCAAATGAGCTTGATTCAATTTATTCCACCTTGAGAGTCATCTGATTTAATTACTGTCAACAAATTAAGAGCAGTCAATACTTTCGTCGTTGTTTTAACCTTTGCCACCTTATCGCAATCTTTCATATTACGGTATAAATGGATATGCTTACCTTAGAATAGATTTCGAGACTCGTGTCAGGTAATCCGCATACTATCATATTCTTGTATGTTACTCCTTAACTGATCTTCAATTCCCACAGTACCGGATTTTCTTGCTGACTAGAACTTTCCTTCTCTCTCTCTCTCTCTCTCTCTCTCTCTCTCTCTCTCTCTCTCTCTCTCTCTCTCTCTCTCTCTCAAGTCAACTAACTAGAATTCCGGTTTATGCCACTGTAAACAGCCTTTACTTTCCTTTAATGACCAGATTTACAAGTGACAATTATTTGCCGAACTCTCTCTTCCTTCCTCTTGGTTTAAATCTTACAGGTTACATTATCGGAGATTTTTTTCATTCATTCTGTGATTTTCTATTATTTTTAATAGCGAGTGTGGGTAAACTATAAAAGTAAATCCGTGAATAAATGGAGAACTGCTGCAATAGTGACCAAATTATAAATTTATATATATATATATATATATATATATATATATATATTGTTATATATCATTAACAAAACATGAGTGCAAGAGAGAAATCGTATGTGGAGATTAAGTGAAAATTCGCATTAAAATTTAAAGTACTTTAATTACAATAAGTAAATACCAATCCAAACCACAAAACATTATGAAATATAGTTACTGACGAAGTGCACAAAAGCAACTACCCACCGTACAGCATTTCATATACAGTAAGCACCTAAATCACCGATTATTACACTGCTTAATTCACAAATCACCAAGCATTACAACAACTCAACATTACATAAATATAAACCCTTAACATCCAAAAATCTAGTGGCAAACAGTTGCATCGCACAAGAAAACCTCTTAATTGCTAAACAATACTTTACCACATTTCTGTCTCTTTAGAAACTAATACTCTCACTTGTTTGCTGCAACTCCACCAAAATCATCGTTCAGGGTCTTTATATTCCCGAGTAACAAGACTTACATGGACTAGATACCAGAACATTTCAATTTGTTACACAATCCATGGCGAGCGTTACTGCCATCTGTTGGCTGGAAGTTACACTTTTCATACTTGAAAATTTTCTTACACTCAATCTCTTTATAATACAAATCATATTTCTTAACATATATATATATATATATATATATATATATATATATATATATATATATATATATACATGTATATTTATATATATATATATGTGTGTCTTTTCAGTTTATCTTTAGTCAGTAGAGAAGTCTTGCTGCCATGAAGTAGCCGTGTTCCCATGCTTTCCACGGCCACCCTTTCTCTATGGCACTCCTGTAAACTGGGAAACATTGGCCACAAGTGGCCTTAGCCACAAGCAGCTACACGAGGTCTAAAGAAAGACATTGCAGCTCATCCATCCATTATTGCAAAGTGCACGTTGCAAGGCAACCCATGGTACGTCTGTTGGTATTCGAGTTTACCAGTTTTCTGTTCCTTATCCAGAATCTCTTGTTTCATTTCAGAATTTCTACCCCCAGTATATACCCTTTGATATCCCATTGCCCAGAGTTCAAGTACTTCCCTGTGTAAGTTAATTTCGTAAATTAATCATTCCTTGCTTGTAGTGAAACCTTAAGTTACTCCTCCCATGTGCTTATAATTGCTATTGCGAGAAACCACATTTCCACGAAGCTTTATCTTGGATTATTCTATTTCCACACACGTGTTATATCGTTCACCCTCGTTTTCCAGAACATCCATTTTGCCTGGAGAATTCTGCCCTACTGTGGCAGGCTTATCAACGTGCAGCGTTGCAAGAAATCTATAATTGTAGTTGAATTCCTAAAGGAACCAAAACCTATATTACCTGATCCAGTGGCTCTCTGTTGTGCTGTTAATTTTTATCATTAATTTCCTTATTGAAAGTAGAATCTGTATTTTGGTGTGCTGTTAAATTCTATCATTGATTTTCTTTATTGAGAGTCGAATCAGTAATCTATTATTTGAAATGCCATAATCTGTGTGCAATAAAGTAGAATCTTGTATTGATCAGAACTCTCAATTAGCGGCCTACCATTATTCTTATATATGATTTTGTCTGTTAATGTGTTTTATGGCATTTACGGCTGTCCACAGTGAGTGTTGTTCAAGGTTTATCCTAATTAATATTTCATTAAAGGAACCAACCCGTGACCAAACGTAAAAGTGGTGATCTCACCAGGATTCTGCAGTCAACTAGCACACTAGCAATTGCTAAGACTAGACTGTTGGAAGTTATGCGAACCTGAAATAAATCATCTGATTTTTCAAATCTCCAAGGCAAGACTGGAAAAAGGAACAAGAGGTAAGGTGTTGTCAAATCTCAGTGTTTGTTCTACTGAAGTTCGATAGGCAGTCAATTGTAGAGTAATGCATGCTTAAAAGACTTTGCGATAAGAAGCGAATTCAGCATTAGAGAAATTCCGAGAACGAACACAAGCGGCGCCAAAATTTCTTAAGTTGGTGAGTGCATAATATAAGAACCGTGAACTTTCAGTTGGATGGAGCAACTTTGTTCAAAGTCACTGGGGTAGTAGGGTTGTGAGTTAGTTATTTAGTAAGGGCTCTATCTTGCATGTGGCAATATTGCATGTTAGCTCAGTTAGGAATTCAGCTTAGTGCATGTGTATTAAGAGAGAGAATGAGCAACTTTCTTTCAGATAGGGTCATGGAATTTTATCAATCCATAGCGCATGGCAAATACCAGCACTGGCAACCTACGCAGCTACCACAAGAGCTAGCCACCCTCACCATAGCTCAGCTCCTCCCACCGACATCCATGATCGTGCTCCACCTCAGCTTCTGTTTTAAAAATTCCTAGTATCGTAGAATTATTTTTTGTGCTTTCAAATTGCCATTAACTTCTCCAGGTATTTATACTCAGGCACCATTTCTCTTAGATAGGGCAGTGGAATTTTATCAATCCACAGGGCATAGGGAATACCATGTCTGGTAGCTCACCAGCATACCAGTCAAAACCTCCCTCACCCACATGTCTCCACCTGGCCTCGTGCGCCAGATAAATTCTCTCTAAAAACAAAGTTTCAATGAATTCCAAAATCCTTAGTTCCTAGAGTAATCTCTGTGTCATTTGCGTAGAATTATTTGCATGTAAATTACAATCACTGACAGTAAAATTTGCTACAATTCCTTTATGCTAATGGAAACAGAACACATATCTATTTGAGAGTATAGTCAGTTGCATTAAAACACAAACTCCTCGTCAGTAACATTACGCTACTCACTCAGGATAGAGAGAGAGAGAGAGAGAGAGAGAGAGAGAGAGAGAGAGAGAGAGAGAGAGAGAGAGAGAAGTTCAGTTATCTTTAAACATACACTATATTTTTACCCAAATTCATAGGCAGCATGTTTTGTTAAAAGTTGGATATGTATCACTTGATGAATACAAACCATTGATTTACAACAGTCAAATTTTAAAAGCAAAATCAGAACCCCAAGGATATGTTTTAAATAAAATATCTAGGATAGCCCCATGTTCATCAGCATATACTTTTTTTCTTTTACTCATTTTACGCATAGTGCTGTCAAAATTTTACACACGTGTCCACACTACTTGTGTAAATTTTCACAAGCTATTCATTAAGCACTCTAAGTTACTGAGTGGGTGCTCGAGCTGTTTCTTAAAAGAAAGGAAAGGCAACCTAAACCAATAAACCTCTGCATCACAGAATGAACCTGGGTGTAAGTTAAATTAACCAGAGTTGAGCAAGCTTTACTGCACTGTGGGTAATTCTGAAGACTTGGGGAAGAACCGCACACAACAACCGCACATTGAGTGCAAATCTCCAAGCGTGTTGACGAATACTGCTGGGGCCTGGGCCTGTAAACACAGATCCCACAGCCTCACCAAGACTTCCCCCCACAGAGCGAATGGAAGCACCATTAATAGTTCCAAGGACCTAGCCGCCCACAAGGGCCAACCAAGGGATTTTCCCTTCGCAGTACCACTGATCTGGTGCACTACCAACCGAGTAACCCACCTGAAGTGTCTTCCTTTTTTCTATGACTCATCACATGCGTTCTGGTTCATGTGGAGTGCCATTTTCTTTCTTACAATTTACTGTACAGTCAACTAATGTCATTCTTCAGAACCCACAGGCACACCAGTGCCACCCCAAAAAAAAAAAAGTCCTGTATTTTACACAACCAGCACCAGTGCTATTAGACACGGTGCCAACCATTAGTATGTCCACCAACAATACCACAAGTCACTACAGTGTCCGTGAGTCTTAAGGAATTTCCCTCTCCAAGGACTGCTCCATTTAGTGTGACCATTTAACAGCACACTCAGCCACAGGTGCATTCAGCCTAATTGTCACCCTCGCAAGGGACTTTTCCATAGCATGCTGTCCCATCCACTCTGCCAAGAGCAGACTGCCCATTCCATGCCATTGCTTGCACAGTTCTATTACCAGCTCATTCTGATGTGCCTTAAGCCCCAGCAACATGTCGCTGGAAACTTACCAAGCCTTAATGGATGTGGGGAAGGATGTGGGGCTACATAGAGAGCATCTAACCCAGTGGGTAAGGGAGCAGCTTGATACCATGCTGCAAAGAGAACGATAGGAGAGTGAAGAACAATGGAAATATGAGCAAGAACAATGACAGTATGAACTGGCAAAGGCAGAAAGAGAAAGGAAGGGAAGAGAAGAGCAGCAGAAAGAAAGAGAAGAGCAACTGCAACATGAAATAGCTCTGAAGGAAAAGGAGCTCGAGCTAGTGAAAGCCCGACAAGGCAGTGCAACCCCACACCTTCCACGCCCCATTCTAAGCTAAGTATGTCTTAGTTTAACCAGACCACTGAGCTGATTAACAGCTCTCCTAGGGCTGGCCCGAAGGATTAGATTTATTTTTACGTGGCTAAGAACCAATTGGTTACCTAGCAACGGGACCTACAGCTTATTGTGGAATCCGAACCACATTATAGCGAGAAATGAATTTCTATCACCAGAAACAAATTCCTCTTGTTCTTCACTGGCCGGTCGGAGATTCGAACTCGCAACCAACAGAGTGGTAGCTGAGAACGGAGCCTCATTCTAATACTGTATATCCAGCATTAACTTGCCCATGCCAACATGGGCTGATGATGAGCCAGAGGCTTGGCTGGAAGAGGAAGAAGCCCTTTTCTCCAACTACAATACCACAGAGATGGAAAGGGCCTTGCTTCTTGCCAAGCATATGCTTAGGCATGGGAAATCACACTGGAGAAATGGAGACGATGGTGGAGGACTCTTCTGAAGGAAATCGGTCAGACCTGGGCTGAATGGGCCAATCATAAGACCCGGGCAGGCCAGTGCTGGCTCAATGCCCTTGTGTGCATGGAATTCAAAGACTTGTTCAACTGAATGATGCTGGAGGACTTCTTCAGTATGTGCTTGGGTCCCTCGCTGTGTACATCAATGATAAGCAACCCCAGACATTAATGGAAAGCTGTCATATGGTCGACAGTTAGGAAACCTTCCACCTGTCTTCCAGCACGTCTCAGACACATAGTGCCACACGGTCATTTCATTTCTCAGGGCCAGTTCACCCAAAGAACAGACTCCCCTCCAAGCCTCCAGTATGCAACCACTGCCATAAGACTGGACATTCAGTCTGAGTGTCACTTTAAAGGGGAAGCTGCTAAGAAGGCTCCCTTCCAAGCCTTTCAAGAAGTCCAAGGGCTCCTCTCCATCCACCTCCAAGCAAACCTCACAACCCACTGACACCACAACCAGTCAAGCCCATCCAAGAGGCCCTTGCAAAGACTACAGTGATCTCAGTCAGTTTAGTGCTGGATTTCCTGCCTGCCCACAGCATGGCAATGCACCAAAGCACGTCCACTTTATCTCCAGTGCCACAATAGCCAAGCCATGGCTCACCAAGCCTTCTGAGGAGTGGCTCCACTCTCAAGTAGTCTCGGTGGCTCCCGTTAATGGTTCTATCTCACCAGAAGAACTGCCAACTATGGTAGATACAGGAGCAGACATCAGTCTGATCTCCCAGTCACAAGTGCCAGCTGGTGCCACTATTGATAAAAACAGATGCTGGACCTTAAACTGGGTAGAGAATGTTACCAAAGACATTCCTACAGTCGAGCTGAAGGTCATGACACCTTGGAGCACTATGGAGCATCGCCTGGGCGTGGTAGACTCTATTGGGCTGAGATCTTCTCTGGGGATCTCCCCCTTCAACACCCCTGAATTGCCTAACAACTTTCGTCTTAGAGGACCTGACCGTAGCACCAAACAACAAGAACACTGCCACAGTGGAAAGCTGCCTCCGTCAACTGAATCACCTCCTGTATGCCCACCTTGAAACCGGAAGGGGCACTCACAGTGCCAGTACAGATCTAAAGGGAGAGCCGATGCAAAGCCTCCCTCTGATCGTTTCGATCTACAAAGGCCGATTCCTCCCCATTCACGAAAGGCAGTCGACAAGAAAATTTCTCCCTCCTCATGAAAAAAAAGTTCACACTACCACTATAAGATGTGCAAAATAAAGGGGCACTCCACGAACTGGTTGGGGTGTCCCAGCAAGCAAATAATTTGCATGCCTGCTGTAACCAAAGGCATTCCTGGATGCTATGACCTCCTCTTGGGATAGGACTCTGTCTCAGCCCAACTCAAGGTCACCCAGGGGCTCTGCACCCCCAGGCTCCTTGTCAGGCACTCCTGATGTAAAATCCCTGCCACTGCCACTTGAGTGTCCTGGACATCAGACAGTTACCAAATGTGATTCCTGCACCTGGCTCTGCCTAAGTGCCAATGCTAGATCATGTCATCAATCTTCCTTTGGGAGATTCCCCCAATTTACTTGAGTTGGTCATTGCCAATTGCCAGCCTCTTGCACCCAATAATTCTTCCTCATCACCTCTGTCCTCAGAAGATGAAACTCTGGAGACCCTCCTATTATATCTTCTCTGGTTGACCAGGAACTGTCCTGCTGGGATGCAGAAGCTATTACTGCCCTTGCTTCGGTTGTCACAGCAACAGGAGTAGGGAGCCTTCCTACAGGCCATGTTGATACCATGGTCGCTTGCAGGGGCCCTACCACTGATAAGGCTGGTCCAACCTTCCACGCAGTGGATCAGCCTAAAGCTTGCACCGCTCGGTCTCACAGCCTCTAGTGTTACCCCTGACTTTGCTCTTGAGGGCACTCCTGCGCCCTCCCAAGAGTCGGTGCCCCTGTCACCTCGTAGGACCCTCGCAGGTAGACCTTGGAGGAACCCGAAGAAAAAGAGAAAGGGATGGAAAAGATCCAATTAGCCTATCAGAGCCACAAGCTCTCCTTGGCACTCACATCCCATTTGGCACAGTGCCTCCCATCACAGAGTGATCCTGGCACCTACCCCAGAGAAGGTAGGCTGGGTGATCTCTGAACAGGTAAATTCCTGTACAACCATCATTGCAGGAGAAGTCCTTACAAATCTGACATGCCATAGAGGCACTAACATCCTAGACAAGATTCTGTAAAATAATAGTAGTAACCTGCATTTGTAGTGATAAAATGTTTTCCTATATGTTAGAACCATTGAGCTCATGGCACTCTTGGCACAGTGCCTCATTTTAGTAGAGCATATATCTTCTTCATTTAACATGCATATACCATTCACCTAAAATCCAGAGGAGGATTGGGTACCTCTCTCATCGGTTCTACTACCAAATTAAGTAAGATGTAATGAGTTAGTACTGACCTCTAGCCTCGCAAGCTGAAGGACACGTCCTAACCACTCATACATTATGTTGCATTCATTAACACCTATGTTGCATGTTCCTTTTAAAATATTTTGCATATGTCATAGAGTAAGAAACTTTGTGCTTTGCAATAATACTGCATGTAGATAGATCATTACCACCTGAATTGGTGCTGAAGCAGCCTGATCATATGTTATGTTAATGGTAATGTGCAACTGAAAATTTAATATTTGCTAGGAAAACATTTTGACTGTCGTCAGAGAGAGCTAGTTAAACATCCCCTCCTAGAAGTTAGGTATATCACCTTAGTCTTCCTCACTGCATGGGCAAAACCCATTAAACGGAAGGGATTAATGTAACTGAAACTGGCGGCTCATTCTAGTGCAGACTTTCACGCCCAAAAAGGAGTGGAATGTTTGCTTAAAGGAGGAGCTATTACGGATTTCTGCCACCATCATCTCTTTGCTTACTTGCTGTATGGGTCAAAGTCTTGCGCTTTAAGGGTAGGCACTCAGAGCCCACACACAGAAGTGTAGAAGGACACTTTTAAGGCATGTCATTCACACTGGGTCCAGGTAGGAAATTAAATTATTCACTTGGGAGCGCTTAACATCAGGGAAAACGAATGTCCCAGATTTTAATCCCTTTTATCATCTACCTCCTACTGTGTGAGCTCTGGTACTGTTTCTTGAATGTTCTTTACAAATGTCAACTGATGCCCAAATGCGGGAAAGAAACAGTGTCTCCTCTCAAGCAAAATCGATATTCACATGAGCAGGTCAGGACCTGCGCTCGCTCTCAGTCTTGCTCAGTTTATCTTTAGTCAGTAGAGAAGTCTTGCTGTCATGAGGTAGCCGTGTTCTCACAACTTCCATGGCCACCCTTTCTCTCCGGCACTCTTTCTGTGAACTAAAAACTATTGGCCACAAGAGGCTACGTGAGGTCTAAAGGAAGACATTGCAGCTCATCCATCCATTATTGCAAATTTCTCTGTTCCTTATCCTGAATCTCTCATTTCATTTCAGAATTTCTCCCCCCCCAACAAGTAAGTATTCTTTGATATCCCATTACCCAGCATTCAAGTGCTTCCCCGTGTGAGTTAATTTCGTAAATTAATCGTCCCTTGCTTGTAGTGAAACCTTAAGTTACTCATCCCATGTGCTTATAATTGCTATTGAGAGAAACCACATTTCCATGGGGCTTTATCTGGGATTATTTTATTTCCAGACAAGTGTTGTATCGTTCACCCTCGTTTTCCAGAACATCCATCTTGCCTGGAGAATTCCGCCCTACTGTGGCAGGCTTATCACTCTATAACCGGTGTTGAATTCCCAAAGGAACCAAAATCTGTATTACCAGAGCCAGTGGCTCTCTGTTGTGCTGTTAAATTTTATCATTAATTTCCTTATTGAAAGTAGAATCAATATTTTGTCGTGCTCTTAAATTCTATCATTGATAAACCCTTATTGAGAGCTGAATCAGTTCTCTATTATTTGAAATGCCATAATCTGTGTGCAGTAAAGTAGAATCTTGTATTAATCAGAACTTTCAATTGGCGACCTACCATTATTCTTATTCTTATATATGTGATTTTGTCTGTTCATGTGTTTTATGGTGTTTACAGCTGTCCACAGTGAGTGTTGTTCAAGGCTTATCCTAATTAATATTTCATTAAAGTAACCAACCCATGGCTAAACATAAAACATATATATACATATATACATACATACATACTTACATGCATGCATACATACATACATACATTCGAATCCTCAATGGTGCAGAAGCACTTATCAGTTATAATTCTCAGGAAGAGTAATGTTATTTCTACACCTTGGGAATGAAGTATCAGTCACAGAACGAAAAAGAAAGGAAAGCAAGTCCTGCATGTGTAAGTGACTGACACACACACACACACACACACACACACACACACACATATATATATATATATATATATATATATATATATATATATATATATATATATATATATATATATACAGGGTGTCCATGAAGTCTAATCAGAACTTAAAAATATATTACAAAAGCCATTGATGAGATATCTTAATCAGATTTGTTATATATACTCAGCAGTTATCAAAGTTCTTAATCACATTGCATTTGTGTATCTCAGGTCCCCTGTTGATGAAAGAGGTACTGTTAAATGAACCCCTAAAAAATGGCTACTCCTCAAAAAAGGCACAATGTTTGTCATGGTGTATTGAAACAAAATCAAATACGCAGACCCAGTGAAGCTACAGAACTTAGTATGTACGAGATCCACCGATACGTCAATCAATTTGTACTTGGCAAAAGAAATTTATGGAGACAGGGACAGTGTTGGGTAAAGGGAGGAGTGGACGGCCAAGAACATCTGAGGAAAACATTGATCGTATAAGACAAGCCTTTGATCATTCTCTTACACCCATACTGCTACCAAACACTTGCAGTAACCACATTCCACAGTGCACAAAGTCCTATACAAGAACATGTGATTGTATGCTTAAAAGTTCAACTCATACAGGCACTTGAGGCAAAATGATAAACCAAGATGAAAAAGTTTGCAGTTAACATGCTGGAATGAATTTCTGAGGATGAAACGTTCCTCAGCCAAGTTTGTTTTAGCGATGAGTCAGCCCTTCATGTTTCAGGGAAACTGAACACACATAATGAGAGAATCTGGGGAACAGAACATCCCCACATGACTAGGGAATTTCACCGAGATAGTCCAAAGGTGAATGTGCAAAGTCAGAGTCTGTATTTAGAAATGAAAGGAACCCATCTCCACCGTAATAACTGATTACTAAATTTTCAACTCAGGGATGTTTACAACAATACTGTCACTAGTACACACATGAGTTATGTATCGAAATCAATTTATATATCTTTTGATGGCTGTACGGAGAATTCCTTGTCACCTCTGCATCAAACACGAGAGGCATAGGTTCTAATGCTAGTTGAGGCTAATGGACTTACATAATTCCCTTTGTGTATAAGTTATTTTCAAGGTAAACTGAATTCGATATTATATGGTAATTTTGGCTTAACACTGTTAGGTATAAAAATTTTACTTGTGCATTTTTACAAAACTATCATGAATAGCACGTATTATAAACGAATTTCCATTCAAAAAGCAAAACCTAAATTCGGCAGGAATATGTACAGCAGTGTCTAAACCAACTTATATCATTCTTCATAGCCGAAAGCAAGTACTTTTCACTTATGCATATAGATATAATAAATATATATATATATATATATATATATATATATATATATATATATATATATATATATATATATATATATATATTCTAGCTGGCCAACCCAGCACTGTCCAGGAAAACTCTGAATGAAAACCAATACTCTCTCTCTCTCTCTCTTTTTCTCTTCCCAACACCCCTTCTGATCTCTCTCTCTCTCTCTCTCTCTCTCTCTCTCTCTCTCTCTCTCTTTCTTGTTAAGACAGTTGCTATAATTACATTGCCCAGCACTTTTGACATATTATATTTCCCAGCTTCTAACACCCCATTCCTATCGGGGCTGAACTTGACTTTAAGGGCATCAGGAGTGTCCCCATTCTTCCCAGCAACCTCGAAAACTATGGATTAGACATAATATCTCTCATTTTTTACATTTTATTTTTCAAACCTTCTCACCCCACCTTCCTATCAGGGCTGAACTGGACTTAAAGGACATTGGGAGTGTTACTATTCTCCTCAGTTACCTTAAAAACTATGGATTAGACACTAATATCTGTTGTTTTTGGTTATTTGTACATATCACCACCTTCCCACCCCTTCTCACCCCCTTCCTATCAGGGCTGAACTATGACTTAAAAGGCATCGGGAGTGTCACTATTCATCTCAGCAACCTCAAAAACTATGGATTAGACACTAATATCTGTTGTTTATGTTTATTTTTACATGTCACCCCCTTCCCACCCCTTCTCACCCCACTTCCTATCGGGGCTGAACTTGGACTTGAAGGGCATCAAGAGTGTGTCCATTAATTTCAGTGATCTCGAAAACTATAGATTAGACACAAATATCTGTCGTTTTCGGTTATTTTTACACGTCACCCCTTCCCAACCCCGTCTCACCCTGCTCCCTATCGAGGCTGAATTTGGACTTAAAGGGCATCAGGAGTGTCACTATTCATCTCAGTGACCTCAAAAACTATGGATTAGACAATAACATCTGTCGTTTTGGGTTATTTTTACATTTCACCCCTTTTGTGCACCCTTCCACACACCCCTTCAGGTACCAGTGATGTCTTACCCACACAGTGTTCTTTCCGAGATAGTAAGTCATATGTATACCAAGTTTGGTTGAAATTGCTCAATGAATTTCAGAGTGTATGTGGAACATACACACCAACACACACACATACATACATCCATTTATGAATATATACACACACACACACACACACATATACATATATACACACATATATATATATATATATATATATATATATATATATATATATATATATATATATATATATATATATATATATATATATATATATAATGTTTATGCCTAAAAAATCACAGTAGCTGCACTTGACTTCAGTATATAAGAGAATACCACAGGAAAATGACAGGCAGAACTGAACTTTTGCCTTTTATTTTCCTCTTGTATTCGTTTTATAATATATATATATATATATATATATATATATACACATATATATACATATATATATACATATATATATACATATATATATACACATATATATATGTATACATACATACATACATACATACATACATACATACATACATACATACATACATACATACATATATTATGCATATTAAATACGAGAGAGTACTTCAGCTTATTCACTAAATGTCAGTCTATTTGTTTCCCTGAAATAAAAATAGAAATAAAAAAAAGTCGTTATGAATTATCACATTCGAGGAAAGAGGGTATACAGCATATGCACGAAGCTCGTGACACTGAAGCAGCCAAAAAGAATTGTTTCATAGTATTTGCTTCTTAATCTCTATACACTTTATATTTCTTTCAAGAAAACAAAAGAAGTTTAGCACAACGTATATGAAATAAATCAAATAAAGAATTTCACAGAACTTTTGGACAGAATTTGCAAAGGATTAAAGTCAGGAGATGACTAAAGTAGGAAAATGTGTGAGACAATGGATACAACTTTTTGCGCTGAAGAAAAATCACTGAGAGTTCGATATGAAAGTCAAACAAAACTGTAAAGGAAGGAGAGAGGAAAAGTAAATGTTGAAGGGGATGTTTGAAGCGAAGAAGAAATGGGAAAATTCATGAGAAAAAACACAAGTTTCCATTTGCACAGACACACAAACACAAATCTCTCTCTCTCTCTCTCTCTCCCCACCTCGAACCACTCTCTCTCTCTCTCTCTCTCTCTCTCTCTCCCCCACTCTCTCTCTCTCTCTCTCTCTCTCTCTCTCTCTCTCTCTCTCTCTCTCTCTCTCTCTCTATATATATATATATATATATATATATATATATATATATATATATATATATATATATATATATAGTTATTTTTCTGATTTTTCCTGGGGAAATGCTTACCATGAGCCAGTTATACTCTAAATGAATTTCGTTACTTTCCTCTATTTTTGTATCAGATCTGACTGCTGTAGATTCAGGAAATCGTAAAAACAAGGAAAAAAGGGGGAATTTATCTGAGCTGAGGGCTCTACTCACAAGTAAAGACGTTAGGGTAAGCTTAAAATTACGCGTATTTACATGAAATGAAACATCAGAAGATGAAATGGACTAATCAGGCATGCAATGCCTGAGAGGTTAATTATAACTGGGAAAACTTGAAAGTATATCCGTCGGTGTGACGATGCTGACACAAGGCACAGTCAAGAGAAATTCGCACGGCTAACAAACTCTCTGTAAAGGGAGAGATTCACGAATTAAAAGCCACTAAGGATGCAGTAAAATATACATAGGACAAGGCAAGCACAGAAGGTGCCAAGAAGCCTTGAACACACGATTTTATGTAATTATTTAAACAGGCACTGTACGCAACACTGACCTAACAAGGCAAGGTTGATATGGAAATACTGGCACTTGGAAATGGAAGTAGGAAGTTTAGTACGAGAACTGAAGTGTGACTGACAGTGAGAACCTTTGCAACAGATCACTTGACCTTGTAGAAGAGGTGGCACAACCAAAGAAATCGCATTCATGGACGTAGAAAGCCTTTTCACTATTGTACCCGTAGACACCACGATAGACATAATCCTTAACCACATGTACTGGTCACAACAAACCCCACCACAAATCCAAGAGAAGACTATCAGAAGCATGCTTGAAGCATGCACAAAAGAAGCACCTTTTTACTCACACAGAGGAGAATTATATTACCAAATTGATGGTGTAGCCATGGGTTCTCCCCTGGGTGTTCTTATGGCGAACACATATATGGCAAATTTAGAGGACACTGTTTTTAACAATCATGAGAAACCAGAAATCTATACAAGATACATCGACGACATTGCAACAAACAACAGACAAGATGTTTAGACTTTAAAAGACGTCTCCACAGAAAAATCCTCACTAAACTTCACTACAGAACATAGCTTAGACCAGAAACTTCCGTTTTTAGATGTACTAGTAAACAATGAAACCAACAAATATAACACACAGGTATACACAAAGGCTACCAACATCGGGCGCTGCCTGCATGTGAGAGGTGAATGCCCTGAGGCCTATAAACGCTCTGTAATCCGTTCATATGTACGGCCGGCTTTCACCCACTGCACCACCTGGAAGACGACACACCTGGAATTACACAGAATACAACAGCTACTCACTAACAACAGGTTTAAAGACAACATAATACACTCAGAAATACGCAAGTTTTTTTTACAATACTACAAGCAAGCCACCACCACAGCCCAACACGACCAGAAGACTGGACAACAGATAACAATATACTACCATACTAACTTGAACAATTAATATAACAACAGCAGCAACATAATCAAGAAGATTATTAGGAAGAACGTCAAACCACGAGCCCCTTACAGTATACCAACATAAAGATATACGAGTATACTGCAAACCCAGCTTACTGGCATCACTGGTAATAAGAAACAGCACATGCACACTCGTACTGATGGACATGACTACCAATGTAGTTTATGAATTTACTTGCCCCGATGAGAAATGCAGTCCTTCCACAGAAAATTACATTGGCAGAACATCCACTACCCTCAAACGGAGATTACTCGCACACAGAAATGCAGGAGCCATTTTCCAACAATATACATGTACAAACATGACAAGAAACTGTTACAAGACTTGGACAGACAACACTAATATAAAATACTATGATACAATTCATAATGGGAAATAACAATCACAGAAGCAGTATGCATAGCCACAAATAAGCCTAGTATAAACACAGCTGGAAGCCGAAAGAAGCTTACCCTTTGCATGGTCCAGAAACCAGGGTCAAGGTCACCCCTTGGGAACAACGACACACCCAAATCCAAATGCTACAACCGACGAATTTGATAATTTCATAATAAACATAAGAAATAGATACTGAACGTAAAACTAATACTTATAACATCATATACTATGCACAACAGTTATGTTAACATTATGTTAACTACTAACCACCCTAATGTATTGTACCAACATTAAATAAAACTTTAGTTAAATCCGCATAACGCTTTCTAAAGTCGATGGCTTGGAGAAGTAAACAGAACGGGAGAATCTTAATGTATTAGCTGTACTTGAAAAAGCCTGATATTCAGGCGAAACAGCCCCTACCAATTTTAAATAAATGGAAAACACACCACGAATATGTCTACTTATCCACAACTTTGAAGAAGTATTAAAAACTGTAAAGCCGTGGCATGAAAAAGTCTGTATCAAAGAAATCAATGCTCAAAGGCGATCACCTACAACAAATATATAATTAATATATATTTATATATACACATATGTATGTATATATATATATATATATATATATATATATATATATATATATATATATATATATATATATATATATATATATATATATATATATATATACTGTACATAGCATAAGCCTAGGACAAAGATCAACACATCACACACACACACACACATATATTATATTTATACATATATTGTATATATATGTGTGTATATATATATATATATATAAATATATATATATATATATATAAATTTATATATATATATATATATATATATTATATTAATATCACATATATATATATATATATAAATGCATACTGTATATATGTGAGGTGCGTGCATGTGTGTGAGAGAGACTGAGGGTATTTGTCCTAGGATTTGACTGGGGTCAAGATAACGGATTCAACAATGTCGCTCTCAAGATTTTTACGTTTCATTGTAAAGTCTCATCGGGAGTTGTCGATCTTGAATAATTTGCATCTTTATCATTTCCTGTGGTCACTATACTTGACAGACTAATTTCAGTCCCTAATTTGTTTTTTCAAACAGATTACTTTGCGCTTTCATTTATTGAGTCATATATATTAACATTTACACTTTCAATAAATCACAGAGAAATAAGCCAGTTACAATCAAATTATTCTAACTTTCTCCCGAATTTTTATGCGACAATATATTCACATAGACGCATTTCAGAATACTGTTCCGTCTCGCACATTCCTCTTTATATTTTATTTGATATTCTCCTTTTCTTTGCCCCGCAAAGCGAATCGAGTAGTCTTTCTTCTTTCCTCTCGCTACCTTTGAACTCGGCTGATCACACAGCAGAAACACTCCACTTGACAAAACAAATATTCAAAGAAATGTCTGCTCTCGTTTCCTGCCAACTGAATGTGAAATCCTGAGCAAAGGGAAATTTCGCAGTCGGGCTAAAAGAGCTTGGACTATTCTCTTTAACCAGCAGTGACTATATCACAAACAACCTCTAATTCCAGAGTTCCCAGCAATGAGGTGGAAATGTCTAAACTTTCAAAGGGAAAACTGCGATGGAAGACTGAGCTGCCTTTAGAACAATTGCTGAATGCCCTGAATAACTGGTGCGAACCCTGGCTCCCAACGTTCTAATTTTCTATCGAAATTCAGTACTGACATCTAGTATGACAAGAGTAAAAATTAACTCTGTATATCCTAAAAGATAAAAATGCCATCAGTTGTCGCAGGGATTTAAAATTATTGCACAGAAGGGGAGGTTTCTCCTTTCACCTAGTTTGGCATTACAGAGCGAAGGTATATTCCATTTTAAGGTCGTAAATACACTTTTGTAACACGGTATTTGTAACCCGCTAGGCATTTACGACTTTTGATATACACTTACGCCTACATGAGAGTAAATAGTTGTAACTGGCAATGAAAATGGGTCGTCAGATCATTTGCAGAAAGAGTGGCTTTTAAGAACAAAGAAATAACATATATTCATATACAATATACATATTCCCACAGCCAAACAAAACTTAGCCGAGTTGTAATTAAGCTCTACCATGAAATAGAAGTTCTCTCTCTTGGATGAAGATCGACCTGCCTCACATGATCAGTGGTTCTAAAAGCTCGCAAACGCAGAGGCACATAGGACATTCCAGACCAATGGTTTTGTTAAAAACATGCAAAACAGCTAATTGTGATTTTTATCTCCATATATGCAAGGCTGAGAGAAAGAATGCTTCATGCAAACTGCGCTGAAGAAGTTACTGAGAAAGCAATTCGCCAACAACCAGATTATTTCCAGTAAAAGGCAGGGGTGAGGGCGGCGGTTAAGACTCATAAGTAATTCACGTATCAGCTAAATGGCGGAAAGCAAACAGTAGTCTGGCAAGTTTACTGGTGGTTCAAGTTCATATACAGCATCATCACCTCCAGCACCCTGTGACGCAAAGAGCCTCTGTGAAATTTCGCCACTCACGTTTTCTTGTCTTCCACCACAAGCCTCTGCTCGTCTCCAACCTCCCTTCTCATATTTCTCATCCAAGTAGGTCTGGGTCATCCAGCTCTCCGGTATCCACAGAAGCCCAGTTGACACTATCTTGTACTATTCTCCCCAGGGCGGTGGAGAGGGCATTTCCAAGCAAAGGACATACCCAGCCATCTCCATCTCCCAGTCGTCACCATTTCCTCTACATATGGAAATTCCGTAATATCCTTTAGGGTAGCATATGTCACAATATTCTGCCATCTGAATCCTAGTATTATTTTTATGGCCGTATTTTCAAACAAACGAAATCGTTTATATGTAATTTTATGAATCTTGCTCGTATAGCAACGCATCTCACTGGACTCATGAATAATCTTACTTTCGCATGGATACAGCGATTCCTAAACACTTGAAAGACTCAGCCATTTAATCCTTCGTCCATTTAATTTAATTTCATCCTCCGACCAGACATTGTCCTCTTGCTATTTTCTCAGACAATTAAATACGATTATTGTAAGAAATTCAAAGAATAGGAATTCTATATTAACATTCTATACGATACTTATTGCTACTACTGTCAAATACGATTCAGTGTTGGACGTGTGCTATCACTTAGAACCATAAACCCGCACTAACAACCAACCAGACACATTCTTACGAGCAAAAGGAAAAGAAAAAAGCTACCAGAATTACCCAAAATCTCCCACCAAATTTAGAGCCATTTGGGTAAAAAATGAGAACGAAGCGATTCTTCTAAGAACTATGTAAGAGGAAAATGACAAGCGGACTGAAGGACAACTGATTACATTTTTATCCCTAGAAGAATCACTGATTCAGGTAAATATCATATTTACCGATGGAAAGTAATGAAGCTTAAGTAAATAAAATTAGTACAATTTTTATTTACATATACCATATTATATATATATATATACATATATATATATATATATATATATATATATATATATATATATATATATATATATATATATATATATATATATATATATATATATATATATATATATATAAAACAATTGTCGTTTTCTCTCCAAAATGGAGTGCCACATTCATTCTTTTTTTAACCGATGAATCGTGAATGAACCCCATATGCACAATACTGGCCGCTTCGGCCACCTGCACAAAAGGCTTTCAGGAGCATATTGAATCCTTTACTCGAAATGCACTAGAATCCTCTGCCTTCTACCCAGGTATTTCCTCAGCCCTGGATTGTGTACCTTTTTTCAGCAACCTGTCATCATATATTCTTTCTAAATCACCCAACCATACGAAATCTTTATTATTTATGCTTTCACTTTCGGTGATAATTTACTACACCCTATGTGTAACTCCGCATTTCTCACCTTTTGAAATCTTATATCACACACTACGAAAGCAATTCACCTTTACAGCTTCAACTTCTCTCTGCCACTTGCATTCAATATCTAACCTTCACTTCCCAAGAGGAGAGCTGGGTCAACAATCACTACACACATCCCATAGACATTTCTATTTTTCTCTTCGAATTTTGCACCATCCTGCTACCTTTCTTGTTTCATCTTTTCTATAACCTACCTCTGCCTTATCCTACCAGTATTAAAAGTATCTACTCTCAAGTATCTTAAGACACTGCTGCTTTATTCTCCTCATTAGCTCACTTCAACAGTAACTGTTCCATCATCCTTGTTCCCATTTATCCCATCGCCTTGCTTTTGCTAACGATTACTCTTAACTTCCTCCTCGTGCAAAAGCTTTTAAACTCCCTCATTGCAGATTCTGTCTATTATCTCCAGTCAGTTTTGTATGATCTGATAACATCGGTCCTTTAAAGTAAGTTACAGAAATGATAATCGTGAATGATGTCAGCAGCCACTACTAATCCATACATGCTAAACGCGAGCACAGTGAATGTCATGGGTACACCTAATACGATTAAATAATGAAGATACTTGATGTTGAATTTATAAGGATAGCTTGGTACCACTATTAATCACTTATGTATTTAACAATAAGGACATCACCTGATTTGCATTTCTTATATCATGTCGCCCTGCCTTGAGAATAGTACATAGATTCCCTTGTGTCCAAAAAGTAATATACACAGTCTCTCTTTCTCCACCTTCCCTTGATACTTAACTCACTGTAAAACTCCTCCCGTGGCACTAGTTCCAGGTAATGTTTTAGAGCTTATACGAGAACGACTGAACTGTATTTTCGTTTCGTAATCCTCGATCTGAATTAGCAATGGTCTTTTCAAGGAAAAAGAAAAACCGAATAGGACTGAAAAAAAAAAAAAGCGAGAATAGACACTTCATTGCTCTGGGTTTTCAATGGGTATTTTCATTCTAAAAGAGATTCGCGGAAGTCGTCTCATACTTAGGCGGGTACTGAGACCAGAGGTATAAAATATTTACAAAAATGAAGGAATATACATGACTGTCCTTTAATCACCACCTGCTACTTATCAAATATCAAGTTTATGAAGTCCTGACAAACTGATCAATCAAAAGATGA
This sequence comes from Macrobrachium rosenbergii, assembly GCF_040412425.1. Classification (NCBI taxonomy): domain Eukaryota; kingdom Metazoa; phylum Arthropoda; class Malacostraca; order Decapoda; family Palaemonidae; genus Macrobrachium; species Macrobrachium rosenbergii. The sequence continues at coordinate 24,223,005 of NC_089769.1, forward strand.
GAGATGTGCTTGCACACACACACATACATGCAAAAACGCACACACACACATATATATAGGCATATATATTGATATACATTATATATATATATATATATATATATATATATATATATATATATATATGTGTATATATTGATATATTATATATATATATATATATATATATATTATATACATAATGTATATCTATATTAGCATCTCAGCTATAAACTCACCAGCTCCAAAAACAATTCTTGAGTGGATAGACGGATGTGAGAAGGCCTTCCAACAACTTAAGGCTTTTCTCTCTAGCAGCCATGCTCTCCATAGACCTAACATGGACAAGCTTTTCTACTTTATATAGTTGCCAGTGATCAAGGAGTAGGCACAGTCCTAATGCAGCGAGACGACGACTTGGGCAACCCTCCATCTGTATGCTACCATTCAGCCAGGTTGAAGAAACGCCAGAAAGCATACAGCGTCATTGAAAAAGAATGTCTCACCTTGATATTGGCCCTACAGAAGTTTGCCTACTACATTCAAGACCAAATGAATACTCTTGAAGTATTCGCTGATCACAATCCCATCCAGTTCCTTCATAGAATGAAAAATCATAACCAACAACTAACGAAATGGTCCCTAATGCTTCAACCTTATCAGCTGACCATTTACCTTGTGAAAGGAACTGGGAACATCATTGTGGATGCCTTGTCAAGAGGCTCAGCAACTTTGGGTGATTGGAATTCTGGCTCTTGACCTCTTCCACCCTACAGATGTGCAAGGTCTTAAAGAGGGAGGTTCTTAAGACCTTCCGGCCAGCTTACGATTTGACAACAAATACCAAATGACTTTTCGGCTTGTTTACCATCATAAGCCACCTGTTGTATTGATCTTCGGCCTGTTTACATTTTAACTATTGGTGTACGGTAGTTAAATTGCCACCTCACGCCATTCCACTCAGCTTGTGATTGTCTTCATGTCTTCATCGAAGACTATGTGTATTATTAAAATGCACTTTATCATTAGTTCTGTCCTCACTGTAATCAGACGAAAGGACCCATTTCTCACCTTCTACTACCTGAATACCCACATCACAGTCCTCTTGAGTATATTGTATTATTTTTTGCATTTATATTGAGTGTTGGATTTATTTATGATTTTTGTATGTAATATTTCATTTGATGTGATTTACTCACATTCTTACTTTAATTGTTATTTATTAGGTCTTACAATAGGTTTTGCTATAAATTTAAGGTTTGTTCTAGGTTGTAAGTTCTTAGATTAAGCTCATATCTTCAAGTTAGGTATAAGTTTATGATGGATTAGTATATTTTTCATTCCAATATATATATAAATTGTTTATATGTAATAAACCTTGTTCTTTGTTTATGAGTCTTTTTTTATGTCTCTCCCTTATTACTGAATTTTGAGTATTTTTCTGTTGCATATTTTTGGAACTTTCCTAATTTTTAGACATCAGGTCACATCAGTAACGAGGACTTGTAACAATATATATATATATATATATATATATATATATATATATATATATATATATATATATATATATATATATAATATATATATATATATATTATATATATATATATATATATATATATATATATATATATATATATATATATATATATATATATATATATATATATATATATATATATATATATATATATATATATATATATATATATATATATATATATATATATATATATATATATATATATATATATATATATATATATATATATATATATATATATATATATATATATATATATATATATATATATATATATGGTGTGATAAGGGATGACCACTGAATGATTCAAAAAATGAACCCAGGAGATTTATACTTTCTATTTTCAATCTAATACTTATGTACTACAAATATCTCTGGTACCTTTCTGTTTTATTGACTTCATACATTGTTGGTTTTTCAATAAAAAACATAGACGAAAAGTATCAATAAGAGAGCGACTAGAAAGTTATAGTAAAAGTGAAACCCCAGAGGATAAAAGAGGAGCCAAAGAAACGAAAAAAAAAAAAAAAAATTTATTACTCTTCCAGGAAAGAGACCTTTTTTTTTTTACACATACAAACACGGAACCAGGCGGGAACCTTAATCATCAAACCCCGTCACGCATTTTCCTTTGAATTATGATTCCATCCAACCGAGGCTTTTATATGGGCCTCCGGATGAACCGAAAGTAGCAAGTTATTTTTTCGTTTCGGCTTGTTTCTTTGCTTGCTTGTTAGCAGGATTACGAAGAGAATTGAGCATGGAATTTTTAAAGAAAATTTTACAAAAATGATTCTGATGGCGTCAGATTTTGGGAGAGATAGGAAAGTAACTTGTTTTGGGGGAAAGTTCTTTTTATTCCGCTGTTAGACTGCACAGCCTTTGACGAGCTTTGCCCTATAGAGGGTTAGTGTCGTTAGTGCACCTCATGCGGTGTACTGTAGGCATTACTTAAGGTTCTTTGCAACGCCACTTCGGTCCCTAGCTGTAACCCCTTTTATCCCTTTTACTGTACCTCCTTTCATATTCTCTTTCTTCAATCTTCCCTCCCACCCTCTCCTAACATTTGATTCATGGTGCAACTGCGAGGTTTTCCTCCTGGTGCTCCTTTCAACCCTTTTTACTGTGAATTTCCGTTTCAGCGCTGAATGACCTCATAGGTCTCAGCGCTTGGCCTTTGTCCTAAATCCTATATTCTGTTCTATATTCTATTCGTTGACGAGCTTTGAGATCTTTGAACGCTTTTGTTACGAGCTGTCGTGACACATATGGTCGGTTTAAAACCAGCAATTGAAATTTATGACTATTCACAGATAATATTTTCAGTCATAAGGGAAACAAAGAAATTTGAATAAACCATATCTCGATCAAAACAGATCGGCCATCTTCTTTATTCCTTTTCCGGTCCTTATATGACGTAATGAAAGAGACACGTTGAAGTCTTACCCAGCTTTGCGCTGCAGAGGCATTGCATAATATGATCGCATGATCGACTGGACGACGGTGCCGTGCAACGAGTCGACCGATTCGTGAGTTAAAGGATGATGGTCATAGCCATATGCACAAGAAGAGTGAAGACTAGACAGGCAAACTTTCTTATTCTAATATAACGTATTTCTGTATCATTATTATTGCCTTTTTTTCTTGTCTGTTCCCTAGAGAAGACCGCTGGTGTATCTTAGGATCTCAGACGTTCAGATGCAGTGGTGACGGCTGCATTGTAACCGGTACGAAGATATTCCTAGAAAATAAACAGACCTCCCATTTAGGATCAGATAGTCCCTTAACTGTTAGAGGCTTAGATTGTTATTAAATTTCCCACCAAGCTGGGAATTACACACACATGTACACATATACATGTATGTATATATATATATATATATATATATATATATATATATATATATATATATATATATATATATAAAATGAACTACTCTGTCTACAACACACACAAATATATAATTATATATATATATAAATATATATATATATATATATATATATATATATATATATATATATATATATATATATATATATATATATATATATATATATATATATATATAATGGGTGTTTCTGAAAATTGATATGGACAAAAACAAAAGTAATTCAGAACAGGTATTTATTTAAGTTTCTCTCTGGGTATTTAATATTTTGTGTGGCCTCCATCTGCCTGTACCACAGCCTGCATTTTTGAGGGGTATGATTTCAGCAAATCACAAAAAGCTGAGACTTCAAACGCCATTTCCCTGAGCACTTCGGTCACCTCTCTTCGCAGGTCTTCGAGGCTTGGTATACCATCATAGTTCACTGTGCGCACTTCAACACGATCCTTTAAGATACTACCAATGTTTTCACACACATTAAGGTCAGGGGAGCTACCTGGAAATTCACTTGACAAGAAGAAATCGATACCACTGTTTCGAAGCAGCTCCTGTGTCTGAAGAGCCTTGAAACATGGTGCCTTATCATCCAAAAATGTGACTTCAACAGATAACACATTTTCAGGATCTTTGAGGAAAGGAAATACTCACCAGTAAGCACAGTTTCTCTGAAGCATTCGCCATTCCATGACTGTCCTTTTTTTTTGATGATCCACATTAACCGTTTGGCTGTGAAACAGAGAAAAATTCCCAAACATTCAAGAAATTTCACAACTTGGCGATAGCGCACGTTATCGCTGATATCATCAAACTTTGCAGTCTAAATGATGCCATTTTTATGATTTGGCTTCCTGACTGTGTAAATGAAGAATTCTTCTGATGCAGCAACATGGAGAAAGTCAGCTTCATCCCAATCTTTAAGAAATGAACCACAAAACCATGCACGGCCTTCTCTCTGTTGCTGAGTGATGTTGGGCTTGCTGATAACATGACATGGCTTGATACCAGATTTTTTCAACTCGCGATATACAGCACTATAACTTCTCTTCTTTCCCCTTTTTGTTTCTAGTTCAAGCACCAATTTACGTAAAGACTTTCTTGGTCTACCCACTGCCTCAGCCATGATGTCTTTTGACTCCTGAGAAAGGACTTCAGGCCTTCCAAGATTCTCACTCTTTTCACGATGACAGTCATATGGATTTTTGTTCCAGTTTCTTTTAATAAAGGATTCATCTCTTTTAATATATTTAGCTGTCCAGGAACGTGAAATGAAGGATGCACCAGCATCCCTGGCCTCTCTGAAGGTTATAGCCCAGATTCGGTCAATCCATCTGATTTCCTCCGAGTCGTTAGCCATGGCTGTATCTAACTCCGTCACTCAGTCTGAAAATACAAGAAATGTAAAATGAAAAATAGCTTAATAGAAATTTAAAATAATGTACTTGGAGATAGGCTATAGTAGAAAACTTCATAACTTTCCATTTGTTCTGTGGAGGGGGCGCCTCTAATTTTGAAACACCCAGTGTATATATATATATTATATATATATATATATATATATATATATATATATATATATATATATATATATATATATATATATATATATGTTGAAGATACAGTGTAGTCCATTTTCTGTTATTCCTTTCTACTAAGCCATTACTAGCAGGACAATTGTATGGTTATCTTTTTAGCCTTGAATGTATCACTTCTGATTCATAAATTGAGTTTTCATCCTCATTATTAATCGATGTAATTGGTGTGGCTAAAGTTTCTGTCTCTATAATTTGAGTAGGTATGGAGCAGACTTCAGCCTGTACTGTATCTGTCCCTTCCTTAAAGGTATCTTTCCTCCTCCACTGTTTGTTTTTTCTAAAACTATTTTGCTCTTCCTGACTCTGTGTAGATTCGAGGAGTAATGTACTCCATACACTTGCAACATTTCTGTAAGTGCAAGACTTTCCTTCCCTTCAAAAACTGGACTCACTACAAGTTCTATCCATGTGCCTTCTCCGGGTTTACGTCTTAAATCCCTTCCTAATTTTAAGTAAGTTACTTGGTTAGATTCCAAATTATCAACAAGTTGAGAATTCGTGTTGAACAACTGATCACTTCCTTCTGCACTTTCCTTCTTTAGAATGCTTTTCAGCAGAGATTCCTGTTGAGTTGGATTTATTCTATTTAGTCTAATGACAGGGTTATCAGATTTCTAACTTTTCGAAATCTGATAACCCTTTCTTATAACAATTTGTCCTTTAGGCGCACTGATCGTAATTTTTTTCCGGCCATGGTTGGATAACCAATTGATAAGTGGACAAATACAAATTTACTTTCCCTGCAATCAGTACCTTTTTCTTAACTGAGATTCTTCCCAGCCAAAATGGAAATTCAACTTGTCCTGTACTCTTCATACCACTTCCGTGAAAGTCAGTAATTCGGCAATCTGTAACTGGTTTCAAGTTTATGTGGGAGAAATATGCCTGGTATACCTTTTCATTCATATTTTTAGGAGAACCTGTGTTAAAAAATACGGTAATGGGCTTTCTTAAGCCAACATAAGTAGGAAACATGGGTCTACTACAATCAGATTCATCCCCAGTGTTAATTTCGTTAACATTTACTGTTTGACTTAAACTTGGATCTCAAGTCCCTGTTTTCTCCTCAGGTACAAGGAATGTCCCTTAATCTGGGTATGGGAAAATTTACTGATGGTTCACTTAAGGCTGCTTGGTCTTGTCGGTACATTACATTTGCAGCCCTGTTAGTATTCCTATCTCTGTTTCTCCGAAATTATGGAGACTGACTGTAATCTCTACTTCTACCTTGTGACTGAGATCTATGTCTAGGCCTGTTTCTACACTCTCGGACGCTATGCCTGGCCTTTTTATGATAGGTACAGCAAGCGAGGCCACGGCAATCATCACTTGCATAATGGCCATTCTTCTGGCAATTATAAAATGTGACTGCTGAAAGTTTCCCTTAAGAGGAGTTACCCGTGCCTCTACTTGTTGTCTCCCTTTCCATCTTGCCCTTTGGTAACTAAAACGGTCTATACTCGTCTCAAATCTTCGAAGGCATCCGAATGAACATGACGCCCTGTATCCCCTGTCGAGAGATCAAGAAAGCGTTTGGCTTTGCTTAACTTTTCCACTTCCTTTCCCGATAAAGAGTTTAGTGGGTATTTACCTGCTCCCTCCAGGTTTCTAAATTACAGACATCATCGTCTTCTTTCCTTCCCGAAATTTAATTATGTGGGGTGCGTTCACCTGGCCGATGTTATGGCTGACCGCAGAAGTCTGAGTAGTTGATGTGGTTGAGGGGTCTGTCATATTTAATCCTTCGTTTAATCTACGTGCTTGACTTCTTGCAATAATCAAAGGGTTTGTCCTGTTTAAACAATCTAGGTATCTTAATTCTGGGCATAAATTTAATTAATAGCTTCTAACTCTTGTTTCATTTAACACAAAAGGACACGGAAGGGCTGCCCCTCAAAAAAAAAAAAAAAAAGTCACACAAAAGAATTCAAACATTCTTTGCACTTAAATCATTCCCATCAAATAAAACAAAATAAAATAAAGTAAAATAAAAATCTTAACACCAGTTAGTAAATGCCACAGCAAAATAAGTCAATCTTGTTTTAGTAAAGTTGTTAGTAAAAATTAGTAAAGAAAGAAATACGAAATTTACCAGAACTTAATTGCTTTACATGTCTATTTAATTCAAATGGAATAAATGTGTTCCTAATGAAATAATTAAATTAACTATCGTATCAAAGTCAGTTTTTAAAAATTTGACTTTTGAGAACTTTGTACGTAAATGTGTGTAGGCCTATGTGTATGGAGGTATCCATTTCTTATTTTGTTGCCGTATCAAGTTGAGGTACTCCCAGCAACGCAGGCAGACAGTTTGCTTCGTCCTGTAAGGTCCTGCGGTGTATGTTCTAATTCAGACGAGTTTATGGCGTGTTTCTTTTTCTCTCCAGTCGTAATGTTCGCTAAGCAATCTTTTCCTCTCCTTTTTCTGTCACTTGACCCTACGCTCGCCAACCATCTTACTACCCTCTGTTGTAGATGTACAGTAGTATCTTACTACCCTCTGCTGTAGATGTACAGTAGTATCTTACTACCCTCTGTTGTAGATGTAGCCTACAGTAGTAGGGGCTTGCAGCCGGCGATGAGTCTCTTGATTTCCGTAGGGACAAATGATCTTCTCTGCAAAATGACAAATATACTCTCTAAAGGCTATTCACTGGAGAATGCAGCTTTTACTTTATTGGAGTTCCTCGTTGAGCGAGTCGGTAGAGTTGTCGGCTAGCACTCGGTATAATGTGGTTCGAATTCCACAACAAGCTGTAGGTCCCGTTGCTAGGTAACCAATTGGTTCTTAGCCACGTAAAATGAGTCTAATCCTTCGGGCCAGCCCTAGGAGCGCTGTTAATCAGCTCAGTGGTCTGGTAAAACTAAGGTATACTTTTTTTACTTTATTGTCTTTTATGTTAATTATATAAATTTCCAGCTTCTATGAATGAGCTACTTTCGAGAGTCGAATGGCGCTTCGAGACTAAAATAAACAATGTCTAAAACTTGGCCGTGAGAACAGAGTCCAGGAGAAGAGTAAGGAAATTTCAAAGTCTCGTCCACACTGAGAGTGTCATTGATCACGCACTGTAACACCTTTCTCACCAAATTCTACCAATACAGTTCTTACTACTCTTATTCCTCTCTCTCTCTCCCTCCTTTTATAGCTTTCCGGTGAGTTAGCTTACAGATGGGCGAGAAATAAAATCCGACGCCTTTCGGGTCTCGGGCAACAGACGCCTTTCTTTCGAAGCTGCTAATCTACCGAATCTCGAGTATCAGGTTCTGCAATTTGTTGAGCGCAAACACAAAAGTTCCACGGCTTGGATTATGTCCTTCACGTTCGAAGGAGACGAAAAGTCTCAGTTGACTAACTGATGAAAAGTTTCTTTTGTAAGTTTTACGGGTTAAAGACTTTATCCCGAGTTCCCGGAAAAATCGCTGTTTGGGTCCGCCACCATTGATTGCGTCTAGTTTGCGCCTTTCGTCTAATCAGTTCACCGAAAAAAAATCACAGAGAGGTTTGGTCGTTGTCCTGAAATTAGTATAATTTTTTCCTTTTAATTGTTACCGCCTCTGATAGATTTTACGCGAGGACGACAGCAGTCATACCAAATGACTCTTCCAGAGCTCAAAATATTAAAAAGCATGCAAAAGACAATATTAGAGCGGAACTTTAAGGGATAACTTTAGTGACATTGATACCGTATTCTTATACTGATGTCAAGGAAGGTTAAACGATCATTTCCAATCAACGGGAAATAACAGAAAATGATTGGCTTTCTTTTTTTTGAGATATTATGCTTCCTACGAATCCTTTTATTTTCTGTCCTTGGTCTTGTTTGTTAGTCTTCATCTCGTACGTTTCTCTTGTGATTAACAAACTTCGCTATGTCTGTCTTGACAACTAAGTACATATTACCAAAGATAGCCAACATGTTTATGATATATGAATGAGGTTCTAGCCCGGTGAAATCTGTAGATAAATGAATCTTGAAAAACAATATTCTTTTGGAGAAAAGAAATCAGCTATAACGTTTTGAAAGGGTAGCTGAGCACTTATGCCGGAGATTTGTCAGTGAGATATCATATACTAGATGTTGATATAATTTTAAGCAACAACACAGAAATAAAACGAAAAACATTTGACTTGGAAAAGCCATATCATTCTCATTAGATATAAGAAAAACGTAAAAAGGATATAGGCAATCTCTTACAAATAAAACAAATAGACTGATTAAAAAAAAAAAAAAGAGCATTGGCATACTAAGAAACTCAATAAATCACTTTAACAAATCCAAAGTGTTAACGAAATTTCAGTGCCTTCAAATTTATTTGTATTTAATAATCATCACAAGGTATGTTTTTTTTTTTTCTTATTTAAAGTTAAAGTCCTGGGCCTCTGTAGGCTCATAGGGCAGGCACTGATCTGTTTCTTAGGCCGACAGCCAGTGGGGGAAAAGTCCCAGTGCCTATGACACGTGGCCAGTGTGTCGCTAGGCCCACTGTTTAACCCCCAGCCCGAGGGCTGGTACCTATTCTCCTACTGAACCTCTCGGGTTTCTTTGGACCGTTAGGTTGAGGGGCTGCCGGACTTTTGCAGTGGCGCAATCCGAGCCATCAGTGAGCGGCGGGATTTGAATCCCGGCCCTCTCGACTGGTAGCCGAGAATCATACCACTGCACCACCACGCCGCGGCGGTTTATACTGAAATATTATTCATGCATCCGAAAATTAAGGCAGGAAAATCCAGGGTTTGAGAAACTGTCATCAGACAGGTACTGCACACCTAGAAGCTAGTGTCTAGGAAGCTTATGAGCTTTCTATAGCTCCCAAAAATTGAAGGCTTGGGTTTTAGTTCGAATTAACCCTCCACAGTGGGTTGACATCATTCCGTAATAACGTCATCTGGATGATATTTGACCTTCCGCACTACAAACATATTGGCTAATATTAGTCGTTATTTATGCCAGGCAACAAACATAAGAGCTAAAGATGTACTGTCAACAATTTTCAGAGCTTATTCATGATTTGTGAGGGCAATTTACGGCAAAGTCATTTTTGATTGTCTATGCCGCTTTCTTGTAGAAAAAAGATCAGCATAAATTTGAAACTAAAACACATAAATGGTGCAAGGTAAAAGAAAATGAGATTAACTTTCATACAGCAAAGAGAATGAAATTAGCATCGCATATTTTTCACGTCTATGTTGACTTTTGAGGAGAGAATCACATTCAGTCGTGTGTATATATATATATATATATATATATATATATATATATATATATATATATATATATATATATATATATATATATATATATATATATATATATATATATATATTTATATATTTATATATTTATATATTTATATATTTATATATTTATATATTTATATATTTATATATTTATATATTTATATATTTATATATTTATATATTTATATATTTATATATTTATATATTTATATATTTATATATATTATATATATATATATATATATATATATATATATATATATATATATATATATATATATATATATATATATATATATATATATATATATATATATATATATTAACTTTATCACATACACAATTGTTCTGTGCATTGGTAGAATTACTAAAGGACCTCATTCAAACTGGATGGTATCTAATGGAGTATGAGATACTTGATAATGTGGACTGTGTGTCCAAGAAAGCTCATAACTTTTCTGAATAAATACTCCATTAGATACCATCCAGTTTGAATGAAGGTCCTTTTAGTAATATACATATTATATATATATATATATATATATATATATATATATATATATATATATATATATATATATATTAAACAGAGTAAGGGTGCCGAGTAAACTAATGACTGAACTGTTGGTTATAAAACAGAGATCAGATGGTCACTACTTCAACCTAGTATCACCATCAGACAATAAAAGTGACCGAATGGATTACCATCTGAAATATCCTAAAAAGTTGCTTTTGTTTGAAATACTACATTGTAAGATTTTCTTAAGCAAAGCGAACGTCATAGTAATATTTATGCAATGTCTCTCCACAGTAAAACGAAAGAGAATGAAAAGCATATTGAATAGCAAGAAAACTTAACAGACCAAATAAAAGAACTTAAGGCTACATTATCGTGAAATATCTATAAAATGAAAAAGTATAATTCTAAAATTAATATATTAAGAGAAGAGAAGTGGTTATAATGCTGCAGATAAGTAGAAAAATACTTCAGTTTGTGATACAGGCATGAGATTTGGCACAAGTGCTCATTTTAACCCCCTTTTTTGAAAAATCTGGGTGTCAACGCAAAATTTCAATATGGCGGCCACTTTTCAAAATGGCCGTTAGTTGTTTCGATTTCTGACACTTTGAGTAAATCGTTGTTGAAATAAATACATCAATCATTATTCAGATGTCTTCCTGGGTAGAAGAGTTAATTGAAGATATCACCACAGCTCCTACTACTATATTTACCATTGTGATAAAGATGAAGTACAAAATGACCGCCATGAAACATTTTGCTTGATAACTCTGTAACTAAGACAGATAGAGACATGAAATTGTTATCTAAGTCTACATTTATGACGCCAGAGAATCTGTTTTTAGCATTTCTACTAGGCTATTATCAATATTGCATCTTGGAAAGGGACCCCATAATGCTACTAAAAGTATACAAGCACAAGATTATATGGAGTGTGATAAAGTATCTTATCTATGTTCGAGCACTGTCTCAATGTCTTCTTTTAAGACTGAAATGAACGCAAGATTTTAAAGATGCATGGTGTCACCCTTTAGTGTGATGAAATTCTCATCCAGATGTATCTGAAGTATCATTTGCAACATTATAGTTACACCTAACATTATGATTACACCTCACATCTGAAGCTACACAAAGCTGTGCATGTAAGCCCAAGTATGTAGCATTTGCACCTGCCACGGCAACCAGACTTGCAGCCACATTTTGTAAGCTGTTCACAACTCTTTGCAATGGGGGAGTTGCCTTCCCAGAAGACTTTCCAGTCTTCGCCAATCTTTTCCCAACCCCAGTCAGCTGGACTCTGTGCTTCTGGCTGACCCCATACACAACCTGCCTGATATGCTGAACATCTGGTGTGTTGAAGCAGCGCTGCTCTGGTTGGAAGGTTGGCTTCATATGGTCTCTGCTTTCTGGCAAACAAGTCAAGTCTGGCCTCATCCACATTGTCATACATGAGGACCACAAACTTCTCCAGAATCTTCAAATCACCATCTTCGATGGTTGGTGGGTACTTGCTGAATTAGGAGAAAGCTGGAGTGGCCTCTGGAAAAATGTCCCATGTCTGCCATGCTGTTTTCTCTCCTTTATTTCTAAAGGCTGAGAGCGCATCACAACTTGTAAATGCATGGAAGAACGGCAACATTGTCGTACAGGTTGTGAATGCCAATCCATGAAGGCTCTGTCCTTGGCCAAATGAGAGCCACAGCTGCTGTAGGACAGACCCATGGCTTTGCAGACTTGGGAACACACTCAGTCCAATGACAAGGACATCTGTGTCACTGGCTTTGACCATGATAGACTTGCTCCCTGTCCTGAAGCATATCTGGCATGGACAAAGATGCGGCTGTCTGCCTCCTCATGAGAACATTTGTTCAGTTCAAGTAGACTCACTTTGTGAGTGCTAGGTGCTTGGGTTCCCTTGATCACAATAAGAGAAGTCAAGCCTGTTCTTCCTGATGGGCTCGTAGAATGAGGTTGGATTATCAGCCAAGCCTTTCACAAATTCATTGTACTGGGACTTTCCTTTCTGTAAGTGAGTATGAACTGACATTCATTCTTTTGAATTAAAAATAAAGATAAAACCACCACCTAAATTATATATAGACTTGCAAACTATTATATTGAACAAGAAGGCATTTTCCATGCCTTCTGAATCCTGAGACGTGATTATTTAAGGTTTTTGGTTGCCATATTGGATGCCATCTTTCTTTATATATGCTATATGAAATCTTTAACAGAAATACCTTTTACTTTTACTTGGTGATTCTTCCTAAAATGTGTCTAACAAAAACAAATGCATGAAACCATGACCAGAGGCAAATGAGTCCCATGTTAAAACCTTGACTAGCGGCCATCTTGAAAAACGGAAGCCATTTTGGAATTTTGAGTGGACACCCCGTAATTTTCAAAAAGTGGCATATGGAGAAGATATGTACCAAATTTCATGCTTGTATCATTAACTGCAGTATTTTAACGAAAAAATTATTTTTATCTGCTGCACTATAATTTCTTGTAAAAGCCTTATGTATAAATTCGTCTCAGCCAATAAAACCTACTGCCCAACAGACGCTAAGAACCGATAAAGATTCTTGACGCATACGTGTAAATGTCAGGCATCTTTTACATATTTTGATTACACGAGAAGCCCTCATGCATAAAAGGTTAGATAAGATTTGCTTCCGTAAGGGAAGTATTAGTGCACACGAAGCTTCTAAAGTGACGATAAAAGATCAGATTATCAAAGGCTAATGGACGGATCAAAGTAAAGGAGCAAATATCAATCAATATCTCATAAGACGACGGGAGAGAGGAACAGGGATTCATTAAAAGTTCATACGAGATCATCATACTCGCAGGAAACGTTGAGCAATGCCCTCTCAGAGAGGGGAAAGACGACAAGAATGCCACCAGCCTCATAAAGGGCAGACTCTTTCTCCGTAAAATGGAATGATCACAAGATTCCTCTCATATCGACAGGGGATATAACTAATGGGGAGTTACGATGGACGGTAAGTGATGGTCATAAAGTAGTGATTATGAAAAGCAAACAAGCTAAGAGAGAGAGAGAGAGAGAGAGAGAGAGAGAGAGAGAGAGAGAGAGAGAGAGAGAGACTATCCTCTGCTCCATAAAACTTTTGCTAGCTGCGCTGACAAACAGGTCCTTAGTAATTTAGTATATTGAAGGTGGTCATCATCATTTATATAAGAATAAAAAAAAGAAATAGACCGAAGGTAGTTGGACTTACAATGAAATATTTTTGCATTCAAATAGACAGGGAACTCACAAACTGCTAAACTCTGTTCGTTACACTATTGTTGAAATACTCTACTGAAAAAGGAATGAAATAGATAAAATTTCAAATTGTACAGCTGCTCTAGAAAGACCTATTACACTTATCTGTGGGTTTCGGACAAGAGTTTACAAAACAGTAACAAGCAACTTTCACGAGGCCATCCCTCACCAGGTCGTATGTAGCCTACTACAGGAAGACAATGAGTGCGCTGTTTTTTTTTTTTTTTTTTTTATAAAATTTCTTCCTAATGTCTTCCTTTTTGTTCTTATTGGTTTTCACAGATTATAACTGAGAGAGAGAGAGAGAGAGAGAGAGAGAGAGAGAGAGAGAGAGAGAGAGAGAGCTTGGTAGAGTGTAGAAATTAATTCCCATTCTTTTGCCACAACCTTATGCATTTGTTTGCTCAACATTGCTCCGACTAACTACATTTTCCTTTAAAACATTGGGTAAAGGAAATATTGAATATTATATAAATATATATATCCCTACTCAACTATAAATTAACAATCTATTCAACACTTTTCACGCAGACCTATATATTTCTAAGAAATAAATGTAAATAAATAAGTCGATAAATAAACAAATGAATACAGGGCATAGTCAAACCATTACTACATAAATCTATAAATATGGAAGAATTTAATATCCGTGCCCCCCCCCCCCCCCTCTCTCTCTCTCTCTCTCTCTCTCTCTCTCTCAGTTACTGAAGTATGAACATACCTAATCTCTTAGGCACTGAACCCACTATCTTTTCACAAAATGTTTATTTCATCCCGTTTAGGTCTAAGTGGCTCCCTAGACTGACTTGGCATGTCTTATTAAGTGCCTTCTGGTCTTGGTATTACTTGCATCCCATTTATTAGGTACATAACTTTAAAGACTTCCCATGGCATTTAAGTCGCGTGACTTTGCTGGTCATTCGATTCTGGTTACATGTGGATGTTCTCTGAACCATTCTTTTACAATTTGGGCATTATGGACAGAAGAGTTGGCCATGACTACATTACTGGTTCTGGCTCGGGGATTAGCAGGGCTCTCACCGATGGCACCAAAACTTCCTCTAGAATGCTAATATACTGGGAACCTCATTCATGCGTCTAAGTTCCCTTGGACCACTGGCGGCAATCCACCCACCCCACAACCCCCAGGGCTCCTGCAGTAATGTTTTCAGGGTAATAGCTGAAAGTGATAAAACGTTTGCAAAAGACGGTGAAAATTATAATTAATAAGATGATCATTATCAAAGGAAAGACCTACTAGAATAAAACAAAGTGTCTGCAGTGAATGTACAGTAACAGCCCTATAGTGAAATAAAGCCTTCATTCATATAATAGACCTATACTGATACAAATATCCAGTTTATATGATAGGTCTATCGCGATATAAAAATCAAATCCTTATACTAGACCTATAATGATGTCGTGTCATTTTTGTTATGGACCTATGAAGAGAAGTATAAAGGTCTTATCTGTATAACAGACCTATAATAATATAAATGCCCAATTCTTATGATATGCGTTATGACAATACATCCTTCATTCTTATGAACGGAGCATAATGAAATGAAGCAATATGATTGTTATGACAAACTAGCTAACATTCATCCTGAGTGACACCTTTGTACCTGTACTGTTAGTCCTACTCTTTTTAAATTCTACATAGCCTACAGTATTAGTTTTCTTTTATTCAACTTTTACCCACATAACCCGTTCTTCACGTGATCTAATTAAAGCTTACAACGTCTTCCTGGGACGCCACCAGTGAAGACCCATCTCGTTAACACAGTCTACTGATTTATGTTACATGGTTTGTTTTCCCGCCCACACGATGCGTGACGTCATTAACAGTGTCCTCAAATACGGCGGAAATGTTATTCCCACCCCCTTTTTTTTTTTTTAGATTAAAACGGATATTTTTAGACATAGACATTAATTATTTGAGTCTTCAACATAAATATTTGAATGTACTAGTAAAAGTAAATGCTCACAGTTATTGAGATTTCTAGGATCCATTTTTACCGAACGATAGTTTTGGGTTTTAAATGTTTCATTAAATTTTGTTAATTCATATTTTTCTGACAATTTTATATATGTTGTTTGTACGCATATCAATCTTATTCCTATGGTAAAATTTGGTTTCTATGCGATTTGAAAAAAAAAAAATCTATTGGTGAACGAAATGCTCTGAAAAGTGTGACAGAACATTCCAGAGCGGCTGTAAGTGAAATTCCAACAGACGTTTAACAATTATGCTTTCATTATACGGTAATTAATGTCTATTGCATCGTTTTTATCTAATTTCCTTTAAGGCTTTTGCCATAAATTCCTTAAACAGATTAGGTAGAGCAAACAATTAATCCAGAAAAAATTCCAGCTCCTTGGTATGGGGCCTCCTCAGAAACTTATGCATTAATCCGTTCCAGTTTAACTTTTTCTGAGCTCTCCTGTAAATTTGTTATTGATCGGCAACACAGTCGCCAAGGTTTCATTCACATTCACCGATTTTATGGACTCAAGGTATGAAGACCCTTTGGCCCACTTTAAATTTATGGACCTATAACGAGGCGGCGGGTAAGAGGCAAAGTGAAGGTATATTCTGTTTTATTGACATAAAATGTCTGACAGGTCAAGAGCTCTTGCAAACGTAAGAGTAGCATTTGCCATTAGGGAAAACCAGGACATCTTTTTATAGTAAGATGTGTTTTCTCACACCTGAAGAATGGCTAACAATTCTATATATACAATTTAGGTAGAGATTTCAAATACATATGGTTGGAAAGCTTGCAAAGCCTGACATACATTAGTAATTACAATTCTAACAAGGACATAAAGTTGCTTCTTAAAAATGCATAAAAGATCATTTGAATCAGGAGCGCTGAATCTGTGTTTCTTGAGAGTACTTGGTGCATCACATAGATTTTGTTTTGAAGCAAGGATGCCCTGAGGGTCCTGGCGACAGATCAGGGACCTCACAGAACTCCCCCTCCCCCCCAAAAGTAGGCTAATCCTAAGGGAATGGGTCACAGCCTGGGATGTAGGCTGGTTTTAATCTGTCAGTGGAGACAGGTGATTTTCCCGTCCACTGTCAGCTGATAAGCTTTCTCCATTGTAGTATGAAGTGTGGTCATGAGTAGGCTGGAGAAAGGGGGAGCTTCTATGCATCTATTCTTATGAACACACACTTTGCTCATTTGAGGTTTTCGGGGACATATTCTTTTCTTGCTACGTTGTATGTTGTCTTCTCCGTCATGATATTTTCCAATGCTCTATGGATGTCTGGAAGAGTCGTGGGCTCTGTCATGTTTTGAAAAATGTCTGCTGGTATTGCCAATGCTTGGCTGTAGAGTGCTTGTGCCAGTGATGCGTTGAATGCTGCGTGTTGGGCTGTCCTAAGTCCCTGCAAGACTCATGGTAATTCCTTTCTCCAACTCCTGCTTGACATCTGGAGGTGAGTGCTGATTTAAGGGAGCGGTGCAGCCGCTCTACCATGTTGTTTGCTTTTGGGTTGTATGCTGTTGTGTGAATTTGTTTTGTTCCAAGGCGACAGTGAGGGAACTCCATAAGGTAAAGGTGAAGTTGGCTCCTCTGTTGCTTGTTATGCATTGTGGTACTCCATGCCAGCTGACCCAGTCTATTATTGCTTTCACCCAACTCTGCTGTCTGCTGCCTTACTGGTTTTGCTTCTGGCCATCTGGTGTTCCTGTTGATGATCATGAAGAGAGACCTGTATCCCTCAGAGGGAGCAGGGGTCCCACAAAGTCTATGCGGATGTGGGCCAGTCTTTGCTGTGTTGTCTGGAACTCTCCTATCCCCTTCTCTGTGTGCCTTGTTACTTTTTATGTTTGGTGTGGGAGGCATTCCCTTGCTCACTTTTTGATGTCCGCCTACATTCCCTACCCGATGTACAGCTCCGACAAGGTTAAGGCGGTGGATCTTCCCGATGGGTGGGACAGATTGTGGGAGAGGGCATCCAGTACTTGTTTCACAGATGATGGTCATCTCTCTGTTGTTGATGGATAGGTCACTGCATGTAAGGGTGGGGTTCTCCTGCTGAAGTCACTGTAGGTGTATGTCATTCTTCTGAGCCAATGTTATTTTTGGATATGATATCCTGATCTTGACGGTGCTGATGGAGTTTCAGGAAAGGGAGTCTGCCACACTGTTGGAAGATCCCTGTAAGTATCTGATGGTGCAGGAGCATTCACTGACGATAATGACCCTGCTGTCTTGCTGACCACTCGTATCTGCTTTTGGTGAAGGTGTGTACCAACGGTTGCTGGTCCGTCTGCACCACGAATGTCGTCCTTCTAGCACATGTCAGAAGTGGCAGATGGCTCTGTGGACTGCTAGTAACTCTCGGTCAAACGTGGAGTACTTTTGCTCTGCTGGCAATAACTTCTTGCTGAAGAATGCCAATGGGCGATGACCATCGTCTGTGTCTTGTTCAAGCATCCCCCATTGCTGTGCTACCCATGTCCATCGTTAGGGTGAGGGACCTATGGGGTAAAGGAAAGATTAGTCTGGCAGGAGAGGTGATTGCTTTTTAGGCTAGCATGGAGGCTTTATCTTGTTTTTCATACCAACATAATTTTTTAGGTTTTCCTTTTAAGCAATCATATATTGGGGCCATTATTTGAACAAGGTTGGGTATGAAATGGTGGTAATAGTTAATCATTCTTGTGAATTCTTGGACTGCTTTGATTGTTGTTGGCTTTGGGAAGTCGGTGATTGCTTGGACCTTCATTGGTAGGGGTTTGACACCTTCGGGGCTTATTTGGTGGCTGAGGAATTCCACTACTGGTTTCGTCCACTTGCATTTGTCTTTTCAGACTGTAAGTCCATTTTCTTTAAATATTTGCAGGACCCACCTGAATTTTCTCATGTGTTATTTGATGGTTGGGGATGAATATCAGTATGTCATCGATGTAGGTGATGCAGAAGGGTAGGTTGCTCAGGATTTCATCCAATAGACGTTGGAAGGTCGCACCTGTGTTCTGAAGGCCAAAGCAGCTGTTGTAGAAGGTGTACATGCCAAAGGGGATAATAATGGCTATTTTTTCTATGTTTTCCTTTGCGACTGGGACTCGGAAGTATCCCTTCAACAGGTCGATCTTTGTAAATATTTTGGTGCCCTTCATCTGGTTTGTTATGTTGGCCATGTTCAGCAGTGGGTACCTGTCAGGTACTGGCTTGATGCTGAGTTTCCAGTAGTCACCGCAGGGTTGCCATGTGCCATCAGGTTTTTGCATGATGTGTAGGGGAGATGCCCAGGGGCTGGAGACTTTTTGGCATATTCCTTCTTTTTCCATGTCCCAGAAAGTTTCTTTGGAGGGGGCAAGTTTCCAGGGGCCAAATGCCTAAAACAGGCATACACTGGAGGACCTTCGGTGACTATGTGGTGCTGGGCGTGGTGCTTTGCAGGTTTGGTTAGGTCATGCTGCAGGTCGTCCTTAAATACCTCCAGGAACTCATGTAGGAAGTGATTTATCTCTGGTGCTGGAGTCAGAGTGACTGGGGCTACAGGGGCAAGTCATGTGATCAGCTGCTGTTTTGCTACATCCACCAGCATGTTGTGGGATTTATTTGGTGGCTGAGGAATTCCACTACTGGTTTTGCCCATTCACATTTGTCTTTTCAGACTATAAGTCCATTTTCTTCAAGTATTTGCAGGACCGACCTGAATTTTCTCATGTGTTATTTGATGTTGGGGATGAATATCGGTATGTCATCGACGTAGGCAATGCAGAAGGGTAGGTTGCTCAGGATTTCGTCCAATAGATGTTGGAAGGTCGCACCTAAGTTCCGAAGACCAAAGCAGCTGTTGTAGAAGGTGTACATGCCAAAGGGAATAATAATGGCTAGTTTTTCTATGTCTTCCTTTGTGACTGGGATTTGGGAGTATCCCCTCAACAGGTCGATCTTTGTAAATATTTTGGTGCCCTCCATCTGGTTTGTTATGATGGCCATGTTCGGCAGTGTGTACCTGTCAGGTACTGGCTTGATGTTGAGTTTCAGCTAGTCACCACAGGGTTGCCATGTGCCATCAGGTTTTTGCCATGTGCCATCAGGTTTTGGTACGATGTGTAAGGGAGATGCCCAGGGGCTGGAGACTTTTTGGCATATTCCTTCTTTTTCCATGTCCCAGAAAGCTTCTTAGGAGCGGGCAAGTTTCCTGGGGCCAAATGCCTAAAGCAGGCATACACTGGGGGACCTTCAGTGACTATGTGGTGCTGGACGTGGTGCTTTGTGCGTTTGGTTAGGTCATGCTGCAGGTCGTCCGGGACTGAGGGGGATTTATCTCTGGTGCTGGATCGGGGGCAAAGTCATGTGATCAGCTGATGTTTTGCTATGTCCACCAGCATGTTGTGGGATTTATGAAGACTGCTCATAAAAGTGCGATTTTACGTCTGCTGTGATGAATGTCCAGTTGTACTGTTTCCTGCCAAATGACAAATTCGTGGTCTGTTTCCCATATATTTTCAGTGGGGCTCTGCCGGCAGTGGACACCTGTAGAGTGCTTGGGGTTGGAGTGAGGCATTCGTGCAGGTTGGCTAGCATGAATGATTTGCATGTGTTATCCCACCCTACCCTCAAAACACCTAGACACCTAGGAGAACACTTACCTTGCCATCCAGGTAGCTATGGCCTCTCTCTCTTTCCCATGCAAACCTGGCATCCTCTCTCTCTCTCTCTCTCTCTCTGTTCCTATTTCAAAGGTATGTAAATCAAAACCCAGCTTACAAAAAAAATAGTTTATTATGCAAGTCTAACAACAAGTCATGTAAAATGAAATTATGCATGCTAGATAATAAATCCCATAAACCGCATCCCCAGAACCAAAACAGTTGCAAGAAAACATAATGTGTGGGGATTAATTCCTATCTCCCACCAAGTCCCCTAAACATTCCACATTATCCAAGTCTATTTTGTCATCAATCCCATTTTTAGGTGGCTATATGTCATGACTAAATTTGGTTTCCACTCCCGTTGAAACATATCTCCCATAAAAATCAGAATTCATTCAGTTCATATCACACAGGAAACATAAAGACATCTTGAAAACACAAAATGACATCTAGTTAATACTAGAAATTACACTTGGAAATGTCCGTCTACCACCCCATCTTACACAGCAATGAAATGTATTTCACAAAGCTCTTAACTCTTGCCCTACAAAACCCATCACTAGGTACACACAAATGAACGGACACCACCTCCAGGCATGCCCACCATCTGGATTTATAACCGAATAAAAGTTCTAGAAGCTTCTATCCAAAATAGAGATGGACTGATCCAGCCCGAACACATGTTGCTGACATCTAGAAATCCAAAGGTGACTGCATGAGAAGTGCTGAATTATCAGACATCCAGGTCACATTCCATCCACCTGCAAGATTGCTAAACATCGCAAGTGATCGAATGTCGCGAGCACATATATATGCAAATTCCTATGTACACCACTGTTATCCCGGTGTTGACCAGGAACTCTGTAATTGATATTTCATCTATGATGAAAAAACATGTCAAGTCTTTTTGCCTGTACCTGGAAGAAAGACAGTGGAAACCAGGCGCAGTTTCTCTTACAGGGCAACCAGTCTGCCCACCACTTTTGTATAGTTTTTGACATGCGGCAATCATTTTCACATTTTTGGGCTTCATTCCTGAACCTCCAGTGGTAAGAACAAATGCCCTTGGAATGGTCTTCTGTTTTGGGCTGGTATTTGGGTTTGTTTTTCCACCTGGAGCTCCGGTAGGAGTGTATGGGGCTAGTGAGGCCCTCTGGATCGCTGTCCATCTCTGTGTTGGTCTGCTGCTGTGGCTGTGGGGAGGCTGTTGCTATGGGTGGTTGTGTAGGCTCCGTCGACTTGTGAATTAGGTGGATGGCATCGACTGTCTTCAGGAAATCATCAAGATCCATGGTTGATGAGTTGGGGATGACTGCGACTGTTTGGTAGTGTAATTTTGTGAGTAGGACCTCTCTCACAAGGTCCAACACAGTCTCTAAGGTGGTCATTTGTGGCGGGGATCATAACTAGCCACTGCATTTGATTGCAGATGTACGATGGCTGCTGGTCTCCTATTGCTGCCCCTACGTTGTCTAGGAATTTCCTAGCTCTAAGGGCAGGCGGCATGCTGAAGGATGACCTTAGTTGGGCCTTCAGCGCTTCGTAGGTGATGGTTGTCTGTTGGTAGGAGAGCCATTCTGAGATCTGCTCAAAGAAGTCATCTGGCAGGAACTCGAGGACAGCATCGGCTTTGCAGGATGAAGAGATCTTCCTAGACCTAAAGATGGTCTCTGCTCTGAAGAACCAGGACTCTGGGTTGTGGGTTGTGAAGGGTGGTAGGCGGATACTTGCTGCTGCATTGTCACTGGGCGGGCTGGTGCTGGTAGTGTTGGCAGAGTTGGTTGTCTTCGGAGTCACTAGTATAATGAGGTGGCAAGTAAGAGGCAGAGCCAAGGTGTATTCTGATTTACTGACACAAAATCTCTGATAGGTCAAGAACTCTTGCAAACGTAAAAGTAGCACTTGACATTAGGAAAAAACAGAGGGACATCTATATACAGTCAGATGCATTTTCTCATACCTGAAGAATGGTTATTAATTCTACATACTATTTAGGATGAGATTTCAAGTACATATGGTTGGAAAGCTTGCAATGCCTAACATACATTAGTAATTACAGTTCTAACTAGGACATAAAGTAGCTTCTGAAAAAGGCATAAACGATCGTTTGAATCAGGAGTGCTGGATCTGTGTTTCTTGAGATGGTTGAGATTTGCTGCTATTAATCATGTCTAGAGTAAAAATACATATAAAATATTGCACTACAGATATACATACACATAACTCAAACCTTGTTAGGTTTTGCTGATTTGGTTATTACTTAGTACCGGACAGATACAAAATCGAGAGTACTTCAACTTTCAGCATAAAAAAATAAAAAAATTTAAAACATGCTTTTAGTAAAATGCACTGAAAACTAAAAAATAATTTTTTAGGACACCCGCATTTTCTCACAATTAATTATGTCTACAAAAATAAAAGCGTGGGCTCCAAACATGGAAGGAACTGCTACACGAAATAAAAAATATATTTCTTTTCTTGTAGCATTTCCTTCCACGTATGGGGCACACGCTTTTATTTCTGTAGACATGATTAATTGCAAAAAAATCCTGGTGTCTCAAAAAATTATGTTTTACTTCAGTGCATTTTAACAAAAGCATGTTTTCAGGAAACTTTTTCATATTTTTTATTTTATGCTTTTTTAGTCTTGACAGAAATTATAACCAATTTATGATTGTAGTTAACAAAATTTATATCTGTTTACGGAGGAGGGGAAGGGAAGGGTGAAGGGGAAGGGGAATGGGAAGGGGAAGGGAGGGAAGAGAGAAGGGGAGGATGTAGGAAGGTGAGAGGGAAGGGGAAATGAGAGGAGGGGGAGGGGAGGAGGAAGGGGGGAAGGGGAATGGGAGGAGAATGGGAGGAGGTAGGGGTGAGGAGGAAAATGGGAAGGGGATGTAGGGAAAAGAGGGGAGGGGTGGAGGAAGGGGTAGGGGAGGGAAGGGGGAAGGGTAGGGAATTGGAAGGGGAATGGGGAGGGAAAGGGGAAGGGGAGGAAAGGGGATGGGAGGGGAATGGGAGGAAGGAAGGAAGGTGGAAGAGGGAAGGTAGAGGGAAGAGTGAAGGGGAGGGGAGGACACAGCTAAATTAATACTTGATTGTGTGCTTTGGACGGGGGAGGGGGAGGAGGAGGGGAAGGGAGGGAGATGGAAGAGGGAAGTGGAGGAGGATAGAGCTAAATCAACATTTGATCTCATGCTCCTGAAGGGGATGGGAGGATGGGAAGGGGATGGAAGAGGGAAGGGGAGGGGATGGAAGAGGGAAGGAGGGGGATCATATGCTCTGGAGGGGACAGGGGAGGGAGGGTGATGGAAGAGGGAAGGAGAGAGGGGAGGACAGAGCTAAATCAACATTTGTGTGCTTTAGAAGGGGAGGGGAAAGGGTGAGGGGGCTGGGTGAGGGAAGGGGATGGAAGAGGGAAGGGGAAGGGGAGGGGGTGGAAGAGGGAAGGGGAAGGGGAGGGGAAGGGAAGAGGGAAGGGGAGGGGGAAGACACAGCTAAATTAACACTTGATCTGTGCTTTGGAAGGAGAGGGGGAGGGGGATGGAAGAGGGATGGGGAAGGGGAGGGAAGAGGGATGGGAAGGGGAGGACACAGCTAAATTAACACTTGATTGTGTGCTGGAGAAGGGGAGGGGAGGGAGGGTGATGAAAGAGGGAAGGGGAGGGGTTATATAGAAGATAGATTCTACCGAGTTAAACAAATTGTAAAAAAGTTTCATAAGAATCCTGAGATACCACGAGAGGTCAATGTAGGGTCACTAGAGGTCACTGTTGATCTACTGATCAAGTAAGGTTGTACTGTCACTGGGATTGAGTAACCATGCAAAATTTCAAGTCCATCAGACGAAGGGAACAGGTCGAAGATTGAGTTACAAATTTCGATCCAAACAAACAGACAGACAGACAGACAGACAGACAGACAGATGCAGAAATCGAGTTAAATAAAAGCATGGAAAAATACCGTAATTATCCTTGAACTGTCTTTCTCATGGAATCTTTTGTTGTGTTGATGTCCATTGTCTTTCAAAGGATAGTTCAAAGAATAGTTGTACCTTGATAACCCCACTTGATATTTTTTGGATGAAACATGCTTTTAGAGAAGATATTTGCAAATGAACTTAAATATCTTTTCTAAACTGAATTGTACCATTAGAAAAAATGGTTACTTAATTAAATAAAATAAAGGCTACTTGAGCTATTATTGCGGTACACCTGAAAAACTTTAATAGAAGTCCTGTTCCTGAAAGTTGCTGGCCTTTTACACTTTGAAACTGTTAAACCTTAGGGGAGCGCTGACCCCGTAAGGTCCCATTATAAAGTAAGTGCTTATAACTACCTTATGAATGAAGGAATTTGCTTCAAATTTTTACCACTCATTATTCAACTAATACTGAAAATTTTCATCAAGGGAAATTTAGAAATTCAACCTCTAAGTTAATTTTTTTTGCATTTGATAAAAAGATTTTAAAACTTTTTAAAAATATGCAAAAAAAAAGTTTCACTCAAAAATTATTTTCCCCCTACAATATCAAGATATATAGCCTAGCCTAGTTATACTATACTCGCTAAAAGTTTCATCGAATTTGGTTGTCTTCTTGGAGTTATGACTTTTTATTTTTGAAAAAACTAAGTTTTGAGAAAACAGCAAAAGAAAAAAATTTATGGTTATTTTATAATAACTATAAAACTATGAGTTAGAAGACTGATTTTTGCACAAAAAACTATTTTGTCATATAAAAAATATGCCATGAATTTTCAATATAATCAAATGAATTGAAATGTGCTCTTTCTTGATTTATATGTTACCTAAAATTTGCATTTATATACATTATATATATATATATATATATATATATGTATATATATATATATATATATATATATATATATATATATATATATATATATATATATATATATATATATATATATATATATATATATATATATATATATATATATATATATATATATATATATATATATATATATATATATATATATATATATATATATATATATATATATATATATATATATATATATATATATATATATATATATATATATATATATATATATATATATATATATATATATATATATATATATATATATATATATATATATATATATATATATATATATATATATATATATATATATATATATATATAATATATATATATATATATATATATATATATATATATATATATATATATATATATATATATATATATATATATATATATATATATATATATATATATATATATTATATATATATATATATATATATATATATATATATATATATATATATATATATATATATATATATATATATATATATATATATATATATATATATATATATATATATATATATATATATATATATATATAATTTTTTTTTTTAACGTTAGTTTAACAGACCACTGAGTTAATATCAACTCTCCTAGGGCTGGCCCGAAGGATTAGACAAGCTATTTAAACCCTAATAATTTAATTAAACCTAGCAACATATGTTATCTAAGAACTAATTAAGTTAATTAGGAATATATTATAAATTATTCTATGAATCTTATATTTTATCATATAAATGATTAAATTTAAGGAATTTTAAAATATTAAAAAGTGAAAATTTGTCATTTTCTGACAGTATATCTTTAAAAGGAATATCTTCTAAATAAAATGTCTCTTTGGATTCTATATTTTGGACATACCTTTAAAATATGCTTTACTGTTATTTGTATATTACATATTTCGCACATAGGTATAGGGGCATGGGGTTACTCATCAGGTAACCATGTGTCAGTTTAGTGTGACCAATTCTTAGCCGTGTCAATATATAATATATATATATATATATATATATATATATATATATATATATATATATATATATATATATATATATATATATATATATATATACTGTACATACATACATATACACATACACACACATAGGCCTATATATACTGTATGTACTATATACACTATATACATATAATATATATATATATATATATATATATGTATGTATGTATATAACTGAATCACGAAAATATGGATCGTGAAGTATAATACATAATCGTGATGTATATATAAATAAAGATAAAATCCACGAAGGAAGGGGAAACACTGGAGTGCTGCGAGGCCTTTCGACTCTTACTCTTTTGTCCTTTACTTAGTACTCTGAAGAAATATAAATGTAAGTTTACAAAGAAATATCATATAAATGACAGGTTGGGGTTATAAAGGAAAAATATGTACCTAGAATCCAACACAATTGAAGAATTAGTAGAACTGCCAAAACAGGGGTAAATATTTAAGAGGTTTTACAAAGGATTAGGATCAACCACTTAGAAGCAGGGCCAGGACAATTAAAAGATTATACAAGGGGTGACTGACCACCCAAAAAATATTAGTACAACAATATATATATATATATATATATATATATATATATATATATATATATATATATATATATATATATATATATATATACATATACTGTATATAATATAATTATACATAATTATATATATTACATATATATACAGTATATATGTATTTATGTGTATATATACTATATATATATACACACATATAAATATGAAGATAAAAAGGCCCATAAAACACTATTTAAATGCTGCAAACATATATTTTGGTCACTTCCTTCTGTGCCCATGTTCACTGGTAAAATGTGGACACATGATGTCTTACAAGAGTAGGCCTACCTGTACACACAAAGCATGTATGTGTGGCATTATATATACTCTTGCAACACATCATCTCCCCATATTTTACCAGTGAACAGGGGCATAGAAGGAAGTGCTCGAAATATATAGTTGCAACGTTCAAATAGTGTTTTAAGGGGCTTTTTTATCTTCACATTATACTGTTGTATTAAAGTAAAATATATTCATATATATATACATATATATATATACATATATGTATCTAGGCGGTATTATTTTACTTATGGACATTAATTGCTTTCAACATAAAATATAGGTTTTTCTGTTGTATTATGATGTGATTTGAATGATTTTGAGGTTTATTTCCATCGCAAATGAATACTTATCCTTCCCCGGCAAATGATATACTGTATACAAAATTAATAAAATTACGACTTGTCAGAATACTGCACCCGCTATTCAGATCTCTCCATAGCTAATACGGCAAAACTGTAATCAGTAAACACAGTTTTTGCCGTATTATCTGGAGAAGTCATATTCTGATCAAGTCGTAATTTTATTAATTTTGTATACAATATATCATTTGCCGGGAAGGATAAGTATTCATTTGCGATGGAAATAAACCTCAAAATCATTCAAATACATCATAATACAACAGAAAAACCTATATTTTATGTTGAAAGTAATTAATGTCCATAAATAAAATAATACATATATATATATATATATATATATATATATATATATATATATATATATATATATATATATATATATATATATATATATATATATATATATATATTTTATTAGTGCAAAAACAAAAATCCATTAATATATGCTATCAATATAATGTTTTCTCCATAACCTATAAAAAAAATATATGCTACCTATAAAAAAATAGTAGGCTATATGGTATCAGTGCGAATTTTTTTCTTGATTTAAATGATAAAAATAAATGCCCTAATGAGGTTAGGCCAGGCCTTGGTATTCTATAGGGGAAAGGCTTGTTCCCATCGTTTTACACTCAACCTCTAGTTCTCCACATAGCCTATAAAAATATATGCTATCAATATAAATTTTCTAATGATAAATTTTCTACATGCTTTCCGTTGAGATATTGGAGAGGCAAATAAACGAACAACGGAGGATAAAGTAAACAAACGCTGAACAACCAAGCCTACACAAGTCACGAGTCAGACGACAACTCACTGCAGTAAAATTATGATTTGTTTTCTTATATAATTATAATATCATGCAAAATAGTTATCACTAATTAGAAAATCACTATTACAGGAAAACAAATCCCTTACTGTAGATATGGGCGTTCTGGTGTTGTTGCTATCCCAGGCGAGACGATTCCCGTTTGCTTCGCCCCTCTCTTGTAACAAACTTACGAGACGCAATCGTTCAAATTTCGCCCTCATAGAGATGGTACTTCTCTTGCTAATGGCAATGGAATTGCGTGAATGCACTACAAGGTAAGAAAATCCGAAAAGGAAATGCGTCACAAAGCACTAGGATACCGCTTGATCCACTGCCATTTACTAACTTACTACACACAAAACCATTTAAGTGGTTTATTGTTAACACCCGGCGCTCTGTTTGGAACTGTTACCTACTTATTTAATTTCATATTGCCGAAAATACGCAGTAAAAATATGTCAAGAAGCACAAAATATTATATGTATACTAGTTGGCATGGTACATCTGTGATAACGTGTTCAAAATATCGAGATACATTGATATATATTTACTTTTTTATATTTTATTTGAGATATTTTTTTAGAGAACGAACAAGCTCTTATCGTAGAAAATGGGTAGTTTTAGCAGGACACTGAAGTAAATTTCTCACTTTCCACTATCCAGAATTGGCAAGTCATATAAACATTGTACGACAATTTGTGGCTCAATGTCGCTCACAGGGCGATATCGCATGGAGATATCGAGATACACAGGTACATATTTACTTTGATATTATATTTCTTGGGAGAAAGAGAGCCAGTTTTTCTCGCAGATAATGTGTATTTTAGTAGGAAAGTAGAGTATATTTCTCACTTCCACCTAAAAAGTCATACAGAAATTTTGCGACAATTTTTCGCTCAATGCTGGTAAATGCGGTGAACAAAATTGTAAAAAAAAAAAAAAACTTAAAAGATTTTTTAGCAATAATATTTCAGGACATGTTTATTTAGACATATACCAATCCAAAACTGTACAAAACTAAAAATCGATCATTCCTCGCGCCCCTTAAGCTAAAAATGACGCTCATGTTATGGATAACTTTTGTAATTAAGTTCTCATTAATTATACCTCTCTGAAGGTGACAGCGGTAGAATGATTCCAGGAAGTAACGACGTTATAAGCAATGACTTGAAGGTAATAGGGTAGTTATGCAAATGATATATATTATTATATTAAATTCACTGAATAAAAGAATTAACCAGAGCAATAAAAGAGACCTACTACATTATGTAGCAGATTCTTCTAGATAAGAGTAAAAATTCTAAGGCTCCTGAAAAACTTGAACCTGGGACCATGTTCTCTGAAGACTGGCAGCCTTCCCCTGAAATGATGCAAACTCTGAAGCATCTATATCCGGTAGAAAGACTCACTGTTATGGAAAGTCGGATAAAAATGAAAAAGGATTATTCACCATGTAGACAATCTTCAGCTGGAAGCAAGACGTAAAATAATAAAAAAGTGGGCTGATGGGTGTGAGAGACAAGGAGTGGGGCACGTGGAAGCAGAAGCAAATGACTTCAAACTGAAACCGAAAAGAATCGTGACGGAACTGAAAAACGTAATGAACGAACGTCTTGAATCGTTTGAAATACTATTCGGGTGAGAGAGAGCGAGAGAGAAAAAAAAGAAAGCTCACAAGAAACGAGATGCCTGGCTCATAAAGACAGAACCTAAAAGGGATAAAGGCAGGGAATATTGGAAAATTAAGGAAATAAAGACAGAATTTACTAGATTTCATTCATGTAGGGGCATTGGCAACAAAAACATAGTCATTACAAAGTGAAATAATGAGAACTGGCTGAAATTTCAGAGGCATAAATAAAGAAGAGACGACAGAGGGAAGTCTATACACAAGTAAGGTACAAGTGTGACAGCAGCTGTAGTATACAGAGTTTTGACAAAGAAAAACAAAAATAATTTGCAACTAAACGCTGAAAATATAGCGAGCTCATTTAACTGGGTTTAGGAAGGTCACTAAAGAAGAACAATATAATATTTAAAATGAATGCGAACTATAACGAATTTGCAGAATTTTTTTCCTCTTTAAACATATTTCTCATCTGAATGTTTCCATCTGTCAGTGACACGGTATCTTGCATGCAGAATTGCAAGCTCGAATAAATATGAAAATGAAACAGGGAAAGGCCTTGAAATAGCAAATACAGTTAGGGCGGGGGAAAGTTGCAAGAAAATCGTAAATAATAGATACCCAGAAAAGCATGGACGACGAAAAACACTAAAGGCCAATGTGCTCGTAACAAGACCTTGGGAACAGAAATAATGAATGTAAAAAATCAAGTTGAAAATAAATACCAAACGGAAGGGGGGAATGAAACATACAAAAGCAAAAGTCAACAGCAGAATATTAAGGCTAATTTGAGAAAGCAGGGGACACAAAGGGACGAAGAATTTTACTTGAAAATAAAATGCGTTTCATCTACAACGCAAAAATACTGGACGAACTACAGAGAGGAAACACATTTAGTCCGGGTTATTTTTAGGCGGGGTGTGCAAAACATGGTGCATAGGCTAGTTGTTTGGAGTGGATTTTGACTCTTTGGATGTTCCAGATGAAGATCTCAGCGGGTGCCACCATGGCACTTTTGGGGAAATTGGAAAATTCAAGATGGCCGCCTCTAGACATCCTGATTTGTTAAAAGGTATATCTTAGTTTTACCAGACCACTGAGCTGATTAACAGCTATCTTAGGGCTGGCCCGAAGGATTAGACTTATTTAACGTGGCTAAGAACCTATTGGTTACTTAGCAACGGGACCTCCAGCTTATTGTGGAATCCGAACCTCATTACAGCGAGAAATGAATTTCTTTCACCAGAAATAAATTCCTCTAACTCTTCATTAGCCGGCCGGGGAGTCGAACTCGGGGCTAACGAGTGGAAGGCCGCAACTCTACCGACTCGCCTAAGGAAGAGCTATCCTGATTTGAGAAATCATTAAAGATTTCTAGAATAATTGAAAATTGGAAGGCCATTGTCACCTAAATCCATAGTTTTAGAGGTCATAGAGATCAGCCAATCACATCACATCAATTTCCAACGAAAATTATTGTTTGAAAATTCAAGATGGCCGCCAACATGGGCATTGATTCATAAAATCTCTTAAAATTTCCATATTGCTTGAAAACAGATGGCAGTTGCATTTATTTCAGAGTTTTAGAGATTGGTGAAAATAATTTCATCAATTCTTAGTGACAGGCATTGTTATAAAAATACAAGATGGCCGCCATCACAGACGTTTACTCTTAAATTATCAAGATTCATTGACAACAGATGACAAAATGCCTCTGGTTCATAACATATGTAACCTTAGTGAACAGTGAATTAAATGTACATTTTCAAAGACAATATTTTTTAGAACACCAAGCTAGTTGTATTGTTTATTGAATCTAAATAAGAAAGTGCAGGGTATGCATCAGTTTTTCAAATTCACTGAAACCACGTAATTACGCTGCCTTCCACTTCGGAGTACATTTTTACAGTCACTATAGGATATAGGATTTGTATGAACTGTAAAATGCAACTGGTGGTTAAGGGCTAATTAGCATAAGTCCATCACAAGACAGGATAACAGAGTGGTTACAGTACGACTGTACTGATATAAACTTTAAACTATGTAATAACAAATATAGTTTAGAAAGATGACATATGGTATTCTTATGAACATTGAATAGCAAGAAATGTTCATAGGTGTACAATGACAAATTCAGGAGAACAACAAAGTGGTTATAAAATATACAATGAATATACTGGTACTGGTGATGATATACCTGTCAAAACTTCAAACTAATCATTGTCATCCTCATCTTGTATCTCGTCCTCGGCCTTGTCAGGAGTCACAGTTCTTCGATTCAGACAATTATTGTCCTCCCCACCACATCTACCAAACACAGAACAACCTAGTTGTGCTGAAGCACAACTGCATCTTAATGTAGAGCAAGGTTGTTCAGAAGCACAAGAACATTTGATTGATTTCAGGAGTTCTGGTGGAGCTATTTCCATACATTTTGAAATAGTGACTGGCTGAAGACATGTGAAGTGTTCATCTTTTGCCCATCCATGGTTATAAACATCCATAGTCGGTGGTTCTGTGTCAAGAGCTTCTTTCCATATGCAAGCCTGAAAATGTGCTCTCTTCACATTCTCCTCAAATGCCTCTGATGTAGGAGGCAAAGACACCAATTTTGGCTGTACACATGATTTTTTCTTCCCAGTTTTTGACAGTCAAACCTGAAACCGAATATCACTCATCATTTCTTCTGGAGTGTGCTTTACACTATAACAAGCTGCAATGAATGCAGTTGCCTCCTTGATAACTTCTCCAGTATCTGAGTCTGGGTTACTGACACAACTTAATTCGTGGCCAGACTACAAGACCTTGATCACTTTTGCCTTGCCAGTACCATAATACGCTCCAACAGTATCACAACCTGTCGCAGCATGTGCTGAAACCAATTATGGTATGATGTCACTATGCTTTTTACTGGTTTCTCCAATATCTACAGATGCTCGGCCAGGACTGGTTGCTTCCATGTGGACCACTGATGTTAATTTCTCTTCATGGTAGAAGTGAAGTAACAACACAAAGACATCAGTGTCCTCACAAACCACTTTGATAAACCTGCATCCCTTTGCTGCAAGATTCATCACCTGTTGGGGAATTATAACATCTGTCTCTTCATGGGTAGTGGTAAGATCAAGACATTCATGAAGAGACCCATCCTTGACTTCAATTGGAATAGGGTCTTTTCCTGTTATGATGAGGGATGATGGGGTAGGATCCAGCTGAACTTACTACGCAAGTTCCATACAGATAATATATATAAGTTGCTTCTTGTTCTTAGGCATAGTCAGTATAACTGATTGAGGTGGCAGTGGAGTATCCAATGAGAGCTTATATTGACGTGCTGTTACTTTGCTGGATTGGAAAGAGCGAGTCCCATCTTTGATACCATAATCTCTGTATCTGTCAAACACCAAATGCACATGGGCACACTGAGACATCCTAGCAAGTATATAAGCCATGAACCCATCAACAAAGTCCTTAACTTGCCCTTTTACTGGCCAGTGAATCAACCAAAGGATAGCACAGCCATCAAGCACAATGGCATTTGGCTTCTCAGATATTATTGATGATACTTCAACTTTGAGATTTTTCTTCAAAGTAGCCTTCACTTTGGCAATCGTGAGTCAAGGCAGACCATTCTCCTCTTTAATTATGGATAATGGAATAGGGGCCAGTTCATACTTCAACACCTCTTTCACAGAAATGTTCTGACCTGTTGCAAAGATAAGACCTGTATCAATATGTCCAGCCGCCACTTGTTTTAATTGCTTCTTGCTAGTGGCTGCTATTGTTTTAACTTGGCAAGGTACACTCTTGTGAAGTCGTCAGGCCAACCCATCTCAAATTCTTTCACATGTTTTGTTCCAATGTTGACAGATTCATCTGCATTGACCTTCTCTCTATAGACCCCTCCAGTCACAATATTTACAGTTGCATCATCAGTAGAACTGTCATTTATATTAAATGGGTCAATGCACTGTTGAAGTTTCTCTCTTATTTTTTTGTCTATCCTTATCATCAATCCTTATTCTGGAAGCTGTCTCCTCTTTGTGTTTGTTTTTAGATATCGGGTCCCCTTTTCCCAGGTCTGCAACATCTTTCATAAGTCTGCTACAGATGTGCAAACGCTATGCCCATCGTTTCACTACTGCTTGGTTTAGGGTAATTCCAATCAGGCCACCAGGACCATGTCCAAAGCGCATTAGTGTAGTCTCTATCAGCATGTCTGTCCATATCCCATTCCAAATACCAGCTTGATGTCGCTGAACATGTTTCCCTTTGAGGAATCTTTCTAATGTTTGTAAAAGATAAAGGAAACCTTATAACATAATGCACACCTCTGCTAAAAATCGGGACTTGGCACCCGGACTAATTAGGCAATATCAATGTTGAACACTTGTTGAAATTTCCTTAAATTCTGGCTTACTCCAAAACAAGTACCCGAACTCAGAGAAGTAAATACTGTATACATCGTCAGCCATGCGATTTTCAATTCACAAGGGACTGATAATTTGTGCAATTTCTTTCATGTTACTTTGATTAATTTCAGCCACGAATTCGTGACGACGGTTTCCTGAAGTGGACCCAGTTTCTTGAAATAAAGCAGCAAAGGCAAAAGCGCTGAAAGTTTTCAAGGAATTGAGAGAGCAAATAGAGAAGGATAGTTACGTTTTAATGATGAATAGCAACGAAAACATCCAAATTGTTACGGCAATTATATTGTTATATGGTAAGTTCATATCTTTCAAAGCGGAATTCAGCAGAATAAATTATGATCTTCCTCCACAGGGGAAGAGACCAACAAATGACCCCAGAATGAAATAGGAACAAAGGGAAAGTGCTGATTATACTGTACGTCAAGAATCATGTTTAGGTTCTTGAAGTTATCAAAGGGAAATAGAGAAAAACAGATTTATTTTCTAATCCTTTGATACAGCATGAAAGAAAAAGTGTAGCATAATGATCCAAGAAAGTTTTATCTCGATAAACCACAGAAGCAACCCACATGAATGCTTCATTTGTTTTTCCTGGAAAAATGAATCTTGATATGAACGACAGGGCACAAAAATATTACGAGTTAAGCCCGTTGCTTCCTCTGAATGCATTGCTCAATAATGTTATTTTTGCTGCCCTTAAGACATGGATGTATTGTGGGCAGGTTTATCTTACATTGTTATATTTGTGTTTCTTTCATTTGAGAGCGTATAGATGTGTGTGGGATTACGTGTTTGCGTGTGTGGGTTTGTGCGATTATGTGTGCATGCATGCAAGGGAAACAGAGCAAGAGAGTTTGCCTCTTTCCAATTTTCGTATCAGTAAGATAATGTAAATTTGAAACAACCAAGAGAATGTATAAGTATCGTGGCATCACCTAACATAAACCCATGTATACTCGTCGTAATGCCTCATCAAAGCAAACTAACTGCATGACTTCAACGTCAAGGAATTAACCTTATCATTAAGTGCATGAATAACCTTAATACTTACCTTAGAGTCAATGATCTAACATCATTTTACGTTGTTATTCTAAATCCATGATATACTAAGTTGTCAATACTTTGATGTTAAAATTGATATAAAGCTGCAGTAGAGTAACAACAAATTAAAGTTTAATGTCTGCATGTCTGCTCTAACATACATTTTTAAAGGGATAAACTTTAATTTGCACTTGATGGACTTGCATTAATAAATTTTTTTCTATATTTTTAGTGAGATTAAAAGGGGGGACTTAAAGAGAGATGTTAGCTTATTTACTCGAGTTGACTAATCTTTAGACATTCTCATCTGATTTAAGTGTGGAATGTCAACTTGAATGGGCAGGTGTCGCAAATAAAAGTCACCTCTAAGAGTGCAATGATGCACCACACTAACATAATTTACGTATTCTATTAAAATAAAGGTAGGCGCATTAAAAACACCGCT
This sequence comes from Macrobrachium rosenbergii, assembly GCF_040412425.1. Taxonomy (NCBI): domain Eukaryota; kingdom Metazoa; phylum Arthropoda; class Malacostraca; order Decapoda; family Palaemonidae; genus Macrobrachium; species Macrobrachium rosenbergii. The sequence goes on from NC_089769.1 coordinate 24,259,152, forward strand.
GACTAACAAAAAGACATGTTATTGGAAAACATTGCCCCTTCCTGGGAGAATCTCTCATTTCTCACCCCTTGAAAATAATCTCTTAATCCTCCTTTTTGACCGAGTGACTGCTCGAGCCTGTCTTTCAGGTACCGCCTTCTGGGAAGCCAAATTCCTGCTGAAGGCATAGATGAACCGGCGAAGGGGATTATTTCCAAAAGAGAGAGTGCCCGAGCCTTAACAACAGAATCACCATGTGGTCAGGGCATACCATATGCATACTGCATGGCGAAAGCATGGACAGTACAGAAAACGGACCATGAAGTGTGCAGGCAGTGCCATCTGGGAGGAGAGGAATCATAATCCGCTGAGGTTTTAAAAGACAATGCCCGGGGTGGCACTCATCAGAAATGCCTGGCCCTGAACTCCGGACACGTGTCCCTTGTCTCATCTGCTCCTCAGAGCTCTGATATTTTCCATGTGGCTGCTTTGAGCTTGAGTCTTTCTTTGTGGTGCCAGCCCCTAATTCATGCCCTCCCTGCTGGCACTGAAGACGAGGTCCCCTGTCTTCTACAGAAAGGTAAAGTGTCCAAAGCAAAGTTTTGAATCAGTCAAGACTATTAGTTTTCTACTGAATTTATTTTCCTTTCTAAAGTGTGATCTTTTCAAGAGGCCTGATTTGTTTAGTACAGTGAGTAAATTATTCCAGTGCCTAGAATCGAGTTGCTGTGGCACCTGACGTGCAACCCCTCGATTCTGTAATTCGCCACTGAAATATGTGTAAGAATCTGATGTATTCTCGTTTGCAGACAGAGTTGCTAGCTGTGGAATCATCTGTTCACCCTTGTGCTTGTGCTGTGGTTACAACCACTGCCCCCCACCCAACAGTGCCCTACAAAATGGATTTTTCCCCTGTTTATGTTATAGAGTAATTTACTGTAATTTTAGTTATGCGACAGGAATCCATTACCCGTGTCTGGTTTTGCGAATTCCCCATTCTTCTGATTTAGTTTGTTAATGTAAATATAAGTGATTTTAAGCGAACCTCAATTGTTTATCTGTACTTTCCCATTGAAGTAAAGACTTCAGCTTAAATTTTTCCCTATGATGTTTACCTGAATCCACACCTCCAGTCAGAGTTCAACCCACATGGTAAGTTTCCTATTCTTCCCCAGGTAAATCGTTAACAATATATATATATATATATATATATATATATATATATATATATATATATATATATATATATATATATATATATATATATATTATAATGGTCTCGTCTTTCAGAGACCAGCAGGTTCAAAACAAAAACAAGCAATTGGGCTTAAATGACTAACGAAAGGTGACAAGCAAAGAAGGAGCAGGACAGAACCACAATATACAGCCTTAAGATTATTTATTATTTATACAAAATAATATACATTATGCACAAGTGAGCCAGGTCCAGTTGCAAACAAATCAAATGATCATACATATAATGAATTAATAGCAAAGGCAGCAACAATCAAAACCCAAATAATGAAATCTTAAATAGTTCAATAAGCAATTCAAAGGCAGCATAACAATAACAAATAAAACATTAGCAGCATAATACAAAATCAGTCAGCATAACAAATAAAAAATCAAGCAGCATAATAAACAAGAGCAGTAAAATAAACAACACCCAAGCAGCACACCACAAAAACAGACAAACTCGAAGAGTAGTTGAGACGGTCACCACCGTCAATGAGGATGTAGACAACAGACGAACACGGTCGAGGCATCGATACAGCCACTGGCTGCGGAACAGGACCACATCCACAAAGCAGATAACCCCGATTGAGTTGTCGAGACAGCCATTTACTGCCGAAGGAACAAATCCTCACACAGATGGCCACGGTTGAGCCATCGAAACATCCTCATGCTGCCATCAGGGAAGCTATCACACTAACAGATGAAGAGGTCCTCCACCTCCCACCAAAAACAACAGGTAGGTAATGCCTGTCGCCCATCCAAAGGACTCCCTGCTGCTCTGCTGCCGAGAAACCAATTCTCTGCTGCTATGAACCTGGCTTGCTGCTGCTCTGGACCTGACTTACGGCTGCTCTGGACCTAACTGACACTGCAAAAGAGCTGGCGGCAAACGTCGCCTCGCACTGACAAAACAAAATCACAGGAGTGCAGATACTGCAAACAAACAAGCCACACAAGGCTGTTACCAAATTAAATTACAGAAATACTGCAATACCTTATATATATATATATATATATATATATATATATATATATATATATATATATATATATATATATATATATATATATATATGTAGTAAAAAGTGACCAGTAGATTTTATATATATACTAATAATCCATATTTATCCCTCGTTGAAAATTCTCAGGAACATCAATAATTTATTTTCATCTCTTCTTTTAAATGCCAGTTACATCTCCGCAGACGAGGTCCTGTGCAGTAGTTACTGGTTTATTCGAAATGACTGGCATTTAAAATAAGAGATGAAAATAAATGATTGATGTGCTTGAGGATTTTCAACGAGTGATAAATATGGGCTATTATCTACAAATAAAATCTACTGGTCACTTTTTACCAGATATGTACGTAATTTTAATAGCCACAATTCCCTCTCACCCTTGTTCTGAGGAGATGAAGGACAGGACTGTGGAACTGTTGTTGCAGTAGCCAAGGTCTCAGAAATTGTTGGTCGAAAAATTATGATGATCCTTCTTTAATAAACAAGTAGTTTTGGTATATCATTTTATTTTTAGGGAATACTTATTTCGCTTGTGAGTGCCTATGAATGAACTTTTTGGTAGAAATTGCACTGCTTTGTTATGGTTTACAGCTTCAACTTTTGTATTAAGAGAGTTTTAATGATCTTATTAAGGATTACAGAGTAGCAATTACTCGAGTGTGGAGGGTTCCTTGGAGAACCCATTGCTATTTTCTACAACACTTGGCTCGTGTCAAGAGCCAAGATATCTCTCTGGTTCCATAAACGAACACCGAACTTTCAACTTTCAATATGGGAATAAATAATAGTACTGAAAATATAAAAGCACTTTTACAAATGGAGCCCTTGGTTCATGTTCCATGTTGGTTGCAGTGTCAGAAGTTTCGAAAATTAGTGTTATATATCTGCTCGTAAAATCATCAGAAGTTGAAAGGAAGTGCAATCAGGCCAACTTAACCGATAAGAGATTTGTGTAATATGAGAGACGTCTACGGCAATTTTTATCAAGATAAATTTCAAGCGTCTTTTGTCACTGTTACTTTTTTATACAGTGGTTGTTTTGGTTCTTATGTGTATTTATTGATATTGTTTTGGCTTTGTTTTGAATCTTGTTTAGTGCTTTGAAAGAGGTGGATAAAGTATAAATTGAATTAAATTCATGTTATCATGACAACAAAAACAAAGATACCTAAAATGATAATAATGAGAAAGACAGGGTCAGTTAAGCAGTAACGAGCCCAATCATTTTTTTTTTTTTGACCAAGTTTCAGAGAAGAGTGAAGAGGAAATACTTCCAAGACCCAGTCTTATCGAGGCCGAGGGAGTTAACTTTCGAAAGGCCGAGATAGAAATTCGGAAGTCTCTCGGGCCTCGAGCGATAGACGCTTTTGTTACGAAGCTGCTAATCTTCCAAGTCCCGAGAATCAAACTTTGCAATTCCTTGAAGGCAGGCGATAAAATTCGTAGGTGTGTATACATCACTCAAGTTCTGAACGACCCGAAGTCCCCGATGACTAACTGCTGAAGTTTCGTCTCTCGCTGGTTTTAAAGAAAGAGACAGTTTTGGTGTGTCCAGACTCGCTACGTCTGTGGCACGCTGTGGGACTCATTTTTACTGTTCATCGTTCAAGGTACTCAACTCCGTACGGGCAGTGGAAGAAGAAAAAGCACAACCATGCAAATATAGAAGTTTGTAGTTACCCGGTTCCATTAAATTGTAATTAATTTTCTTACCACGACAATCATTCTGCTTTTGTAGCAAAAGCCAAAGGGACGTGCCATCAAATGTATCTATAAAGCTTAAAATTGAATAGAAAAGCGAAAGCTATACGTTTTCATTTGATTTTACTTAATGAGAGATTGTGAAGTCTATCTCTCCAAGGGTAGGAAGTGGTATAGAAATTAGGGAACGCATTAGTAGGAGAGAGAGAGAGAGAGAGAGAGAGAGAGAGAGAGAGAGAGAGAGAGAGAGAGAGAGAGAGAGAGAGAGACTTCAATAACATAACAGTAAAAATAGAAGCAATATTTGCCTCAAAGCTCAAAAAAATACTGCTTAACTCATCTAATGTTTGGTTTTTGATTTTTGCTTGTCACGTATTTATAAATAACTCTAACTACCCGTTTGTTTATCCTACTTCTATTTAATGCGTTTAGGAAGACCTGCTTCACGGAAAAATAAGATAACAAAGGCCACGGCAACTAAGTTACGAAAAAGAGAAAACAATTTAAGGGGACCTTGCGATAAGAGTAACTGGACAAAAAAAAAAAAAAAATGTAGTTTTCAGGATCAAATGCCAATAGGGCGGGGAACTTTTTGTCCACAGGCGGCGCGAAGGATGGAAAATGGGACTTAACCACGACAGGGAAAGGTTAAAGTCGGTAAACTGAAGATGTATATTAGAAATACACCCATAGTTTGGTCACGGAGTCAAGTAGCTGTTATCAAGCAACAAAGCCATACAAATGTCGATACAATAAAATGAAAAAAGTAACCAGATTATACAGGAGCCTCTTACTGTTTTTGACTTTATTGACGGAACTAGAGATTATTATTCTAGTATTAGTACAACCTTCCAGTTAGGTTTCAGAAAAATATCCAGATTGTTTTTCTTATCTGTTACATGTCAGTACCAGAGATTTAAAGAATTTAGTATTTAGAGATAATTTGTATTAATCGAGTTGTTTCTCAAAAGTGCCGCTATGGCTAGAAATTACGGAAATCATTAAGGGTCTCAAAATATGGAAGTTGATGGTGTTGATAAGTCACCAACATCTGTGCCTCCTGTTGTGAAAAGGGTCTGCTTATTTATTCATGTCACCTACGAATTACCTTGCAGACTTTAACGTATATAGCTCGAATGAATCAATTGAAATATTCTCCTTTTTTTCATAAAACAATATATGTTGTGCCTGAAACTGTGGAGAGATTTCCAACAAAGGCCTGACGTTCAGGGAACATTGGGTTCTGTGTCAACACATTTGGACCCACGAGAACCACTTTATAGACAGCTTTTCTACGAATCTGCATCCCTGAGCAAATATTACAAGCTTACTGTAACAAAGCAGCATTGCCTTTGAGCAATGTCCCGAGATGCCTTTAGGAAAGAAAATGAATTCCCTCGGAAACAGCATGGATTTGGAAATCAGTTCAAAGGAAATTGAATTAGATATGAATGTGAGAACAAACTTAATGATAAATACAAGAAAACAGACGAAAAAGTCTTTTTAAAACTCATACTCACGAAAAATACTGATGTTCTTGAATATCTTAATTTAACAGCGTGTTATGGGTGGTAGTAGAGATGAAGAATCAAAAGCTAATTGGTATAGACATTCAAAACAAATAAATCAACCACAAGAAATTGTGTCATGGGAGAGAAAAAGAGGTATAAGGCAACTAGAGGTAATCATATATGATGGTATTAGATTTAAATGCATTTTGATAAAAAAATTTTCAGCCAAAAGACAAATCAACTCAAAATCTCCTTCTGGAATTAACCAGAAAGATTTGAATTAACTGATACACTTACATCACGCAAAATAGGTGGATCGCGATGGGTGAAAAAGAAGGGAAATAATGTTCTGTTCCTCCTGATGTCACCTTTAGTACGGGTAGGCTTACAGCTTTGCCTCAAATCTTGATTTACACTTGGGTTACTTGTTTTCAGTTTTGGTCTTTGCGGTGGAGGTTTAAGTTGGGGACATTTGTAAACATTTACTTAACGAGACAGAAGATGTCCGGTGTATGAATTTTTATGAACGTTACAAAAGGCAACAGCATTTAGAAAGTCGAAGACATGAAGGTAACATTAACTGGTATAACGAGAAGGAACTCATAATATTGGTTGTCAGACTGGAAAATCTATTTTGCAAAAAATACAGACGACAGGGGCCTATCTTAATTAGCGGAAAGTATTAATAGAATCATCTTTTTTGCTTGTAAGTTAAGTATACCTTAGTTTTACCAGACCACTGAGTAAACCAGATGTCTTTGTAACAGGAAGTATAAATTTAATGGTATAAAAAAGCTGCGAAGTAACCTGGCCTCTTGTTGGAAAGCTAATCCAGGCCAGTGCAAGTCCCAAGCCCGAATAAATTGAGTGGGGATGGAGTCAGGGATAACCAATTGTGAATGAGTTGTTCAAGATAGAAACAGCAGGAGGAAGTCCATTAATAGCAGCGACCCCAATTAGGGATTAAGCTGAGAAGAAGAAGAAGAAGAAGAAGAGGAAGAAGAAGAAAAAGAAGAATGAGAAGAAGATGAAAAATTTCAGATTAATTTGGGAAGATACTGCAGGACCAAGCGCATTCATTGCAAATAAATATAATGCAAGAAGAAAAATACACGGATATATTACTTTGATGTGTAAGATGCTTAACAGGGTAACTATGTGAAGGGCATAACATTTTGTAACACGATGGGAAGTTATGAAACCAATAAATTCGCTCAGATAAGGAAATTGATGTGCTTATTCCTTTTGCAAGTGGACCAGGAGGTTGTAGCTAATATGATGCAAATGACTGGGTAATTTAGAGACCGTGGGAGAAATATGTAGTGAGTAAATTAAACTTGATTGAGGTGTTCAAGAAGGAACGAGAAGACAAATACTATTTATCATTTTGTTGTGAAAATAGTTCGCATGAATATAGTTAGAAAACAACAGCAAAAAAAAAAAAATAGTTTAAGATTTCAATTGTGGAAGATATGGCCATGATTATTACAGGAGTAATGAAATTTGACTAAAACAAGTTAGCTATAAAAGCATTCCTATTATGAAGGATAACTGCATTCAATGCTAGCGACAAGGTAATAAAAGAAAGGGCTATTAATTGCCGGTGAAATATCACAGAATGGGAACAAATGGTCGTCCATAACTTCAAAGATAATAAGGGAGAAGGGCAAGCAATCACAGGAAGTTAATGAGATGATAACGCACAAGGGAAATACTCGGCAATGCCCGTCACAAATGGGGTCGAAGTCCATCAGATCTATAACTGCTGGACTCACTCTTCCGAAAATTTAATGGTTCTCTGAGTCAGCAGATCGACAAGGCAGTATATATGGAACGAAGAAAAAAATGATATGATGGGTGGTTGTTTTGGAGAGAGAGAGAGAGAGAGAGAGAGAGAGAGAGAGAGAGAGAGAGAGAGAGAGAGAGAGAGAGAGAGAGAGATTTCTGATAGACCAAGTTTGATCTATATTCTCTTAAAAAATATAAGTAATGAAGGCGTTTGGAGAGGGCATGAGAAATTCTTATGTGTAGGATAGCGTACTTAATGAACCCTTGAAAATGGAAAGAATAAATTCATTGCAGATTGCCCATAGTAAGAAATATGTTACCTTCTATCGAAAGTGAGTCTTTCCCCTTCACAATTAAGTCGTCAAACACAAATTGAGCAATAAATGAAATATTGCAGATAGAAAAGTTTGAAATCATTAAAGGAGAAGTAATAAATGAAAAGGAATCAGTAATATTCCTTTTCATGATGCTAACTTAGTTTAAAACAACTACGAAAGATTCATAAAAAGAAACAAAATAACTAGTGAGATAATAGAAAAGCCCAACCATTCGCTAGAATACAGATTTTTTATGTTAAAGTCCTTATTAGCCCTTATAGACAAACACGTGAGTAGGAGGAGATGGATACATGAAAGTCATGGATTTAGAGGAAGTAAAAAGTAGACAAGAGGAGACACTGAGGAAACCACAATAAATAGAAAAGGGGGCAAATGTTACATCATAAACGACAACTGATGTTCAGCAGTTCGATAAAGGGGTAAAGAGAAGTCTGAAGTGAGAATTGTAACCATAAGTAAGAAGTTTAGTTAACGACCTCATGCCACGCTACATCAAATACCTTCCACATATAAGGAATTACAATGAAAGATTTTCTAAATTCTTCCCTAGACACCAAAGGAAAGGAAGTTAGGCCAGACTTTTCTCAATAGATCTTGTTGAGTAGAGAACATCTAGTGATTCGAAGGTGTTTCAGAAAGTGAGATATACTGTCAATGAAATTTTAGTGCTTTAGTGATAATAGACACTAAAGCAAAGAGATGCAGTAAGTGCAAATTTACCAGTTAGAGAATAGAGACGGTAAGGCATCGGAATTAGATGTAAAATGAGAGCCAAATGAATGAATGAATGAATTATCTGGCAGCATAACTGCAATGGTCAATTTTACTTGTCCTTTTCACTAAGTGAGGAAACTATCAAATCCTTCAGGACAGGAAAACATAGCTGAATTTGAAGAAGTCGTAGAAAACCCCATTGGCAAAGGACCAGAATTTTCTTCAGCAGGAGACGAGATCACGGGATCGGTTTTCGCTATGGCATGGGGAAACTTTTTCTTTTGAACCGTAGAATTACGACCCTTCTTGGCAGATATAAAAGAAGCCTGAATGTCAGAGTTAAGAGATGCTAGAATCGTCTGATATTCCGCTCTTGCGACCTAATGGCTAAGGATCAAAAGTAGTCCAAGGGAAGATTAGAAGAAAAATGATAAAATAAAAAGTGTCAAATGGCTCCATAACCCAGGTAACGACCTTAGTGATATAAAGTGCCAACAGGTCATAAGGGTATATAATGCATTAAACAGTAATTTTGCTGTAGAGCCGTCACGACGTAAAAAAGTTGATCGAGTTTTCAGTTTTTTTGTTACAAAAACTGGTTTCCACATCACTAGCTTTAATTAAGTTTTAATGTTGCTAAATCTGTAACAGAGTCTTTGTGAAAAGGAAGACGTGAAAAATACAGTGCTGTTACCGAAAGTTACTGACCTAGATCTAAGGACTGTCCTTGATGATCTAAAATTGCGAATTAGTTCAAACAATCTTGTTACCAACCTTCGTTTTTCCTTCGTTCTTTCTTTTTCTATCTTTCTTTCTTTAGATCTTCAGCCGAAAACCCTTATGACAGAGTCAACAGACTATAAACCTAAGAGGGATCCAATAGGGAAATCAGCCTGAAGAAAGAGTCAAGTTATAGGAAAAGGTGATAAATAAATAAGTATAAGGGAATAGAAAATAAAAATGATACACCTGAATTAGGAGATGTCAGAAAAAACGGGAATGAATTTGCTTCTTGCTTAAACATTTGGAGACCAGAGGATTCCACAAACGCACTTGGCAAACTATTCCATACTTTAATTGTAACCAAAAACAGGCCCACGTGCATGCAAGCAACGTAATTTTGGAAGCTACCCAGCTTTAGATGCTCGAGGGAATGAAGTTTATATCATATCATAGACGTTTAGTATTGCAGGAAACAAATTGCCATGAAATGAGAGAGAGAGAGAGAGAGAGAGAGAGAGAGAGAGAGAGAGAGAGAGAGAGAGAGAGAGAGAGAGAGAGAGAGCTAGGTGCAAGCTTTTTCATTGCTATTTCAAGGCAAACAAAGACATTCAAAACTATTCATTGAAAGAGCACGGATGAACAAGAAGACCAATTAACCTTAATACAGAATAAGGAATGAAGGGGAACATGTAACTTGTACGAACAGCAGAACTGCCAACTTTAGAAGACACGAAAAATCAAGAGATTTATATAGAAAAATAATATACAGAAGGCCACAGTCCTGTCTTGTCCGACAAAAATAAAGACGGAGTTATCGGGTGAGTTTAACTGACAAAAAAAGAAGAAAAAAAAGTGTTTAAAAGTAAACACTGAAGAGTCTTCGTGTAGGCAGAATTAATAAATAGGAAATTATCATATCTAAAGAGTAGATGAATAAAAGTCCGATATTATTCGACAGTGTCGCAAGCAAAGTAAATTTGTACAGAAAAGAAAAATGAAATAAGAAAACGCGAGGAAGGGTTTGGGTATCACGAGGAAAAATACAGGAGAGGAACAGAAATGAAACTGAAAATGCGTTATAGGAAACACTGAGAAAAGTGCTGAAAAGGGAAGAGAAATAATTGGATGTGGGGACAAAGTTAAGTGAGATGGAGAAACGAAGGGTACATGAAAAATACCGATACGGTGCGCTGAACAGAAGGAAAAGGCATGGGCAGAAGAGGAACACAAAAGGAGAAATGAAATGAAAAATGAGTTTTAAATGACCTTTTTCACTTTCCGCCTTCGGCAGGTAAGGAATGCGGGTGACCTTGTCCTTAAGAGTCCTATGTATTGATTATACAATTAAAAAATAATCAAGATTGGTAGACGGTCGAATATCCGACTTGAAGACGTAATGCGGCACAGAACTTACTACCCTTATAGGTCGTCCAGAAGAGGAAAAATGAAAGGAATATAAAGCTTTCCATGCATGAACTTCGGTCAATAAACTCTCGTGAATCTCACACAAACCGTTTTCACCATTTTACCCGAGAGACTTTTTTTTTTTTTTTTTTTACTTTATTGACGTCATATGTGCTGTCCGATATACGTATTTTCTCTCTGAAATTATTATTTATTTGTTATTTGTTAGTGTGTTAAGTTCTTGTTATCCATTAAAGTGTCCGTCTTTGATGTTATTAAAGCATAACTCTTTCCATATGATTTAAATCACAAAATTTGTCGATTTCATCATTATATCCAACAAAAGCCGTTTTCAGTTTTCTGCGAAATAACTTTTTCATTGTCTTCATTGTCCAATTAATTTCACTTACTTCGCTGTACATAAAATCATTTTCGGATGAAAGACATCTCACAGAATGCATAATCAATCTGCTGAGTCGTGGATAAAACCCCTTTGCAGAAAACTTCCATAACATTAGCTCTCTCATATACCTAATCTACTCTAATAACAGAGCGTCGAACACGCCACTCGCACTGAGACATATCTTTCTGGATGTTGAGGCTCTTCTGTTCCAGTGTGTCTTGCAACCTATCATAATCCATTCTCTCTTCATGACCTAGCCACCTTGAAACATTCATCCAGTCTATACCATTCCTAAGTATCTCCACATTTCACACTTTGTCAGTTCTACTTATGCCACATATTCTAGAAAACAGTACATCACTGCAGCTCCACACTTTCTCTTTCACTTGCACTCAACATCCACATTTCACATCCATAAAGGAGAGTTGGCTCAAGAATCCTTTCATAGATTCCAACCTAAGCTTCCACAGACATTTCACATTTTCTGGTTTCCTTTCAACCTTACAGACGCGCCTTCTAGCTTCCTTGCTTCCTCACTTCTGTGAAGCATCTCATCTCTTATCAGGTCATCATTATTTTGACAGATTATTTTGGAAAATTTACTCTCAGGTACCTATGATTATGTACTTCTTCCATTCTTCCATCGTCCAAATTAAGCATTCACTGCTCTACTCTCCTGGTTACATTTAACTTCACAGTCTTACTCTTGCTCACATTTTCTCTCAGCATTATCTCCTGCAAATACTTTGTAAACACTTTCATTAGTTTCTGCAGTTTCTAACAGTGTCCATTATCAGCCATTCCATATTCCATTCAAGAGCTTTCATCTTAATACACAGCTTTGCATCGACATCTGTTTTTTTTCTCTGACTTCTCACATCAGTTCATCCACAAAGGTATTGAACTACAGAGACATAGTTCTTTCTTGCCTCGGCCCCCAATTTTACACCTAACTAGTCACCCTCCTGCCTATAAACTCTAACACGTGCTCCACTTATGCCCTGAAAACTTTTATGACTCTCAACAGCTGACCCTCTATACATTATATATTCAGTAGGCCACCCTCCACATTGCTTCTCTATCGTTTATGATTAGGCTTCTCAGAGTCCAAGAATGTCACTTTCAAACTTTTCTCTTTACTTTCAAACTTCTCACACAACTATTTTATAACAAACACTAGATTTTTACACCACCCTTTTCCTTGTCTGAATCCACAATCGTGTTCCCCTATCCATCCTTCTGGTATTCTTGGCAAATTTATGCCCCTATAATTAGTGTGCTCTACCACCTTTACATGGGAATCATTGTTCCTCTCACTTATTCCTTCGAAACCTTTCCTTCGTCCAGACATGCCCTACACACGTTGGGCAGCTACGTAATCCAGTTCTGCATTTCTAACCTCCTAAATGTTCTCATTACATCCTCAACAGTAAGTTCCAAAAGTATTTTCAAACTTACATTATCCTCTGCCACTCTGGCGTCAGTCATTCTGTTTCCCCTCGATTTTGGACATGTATACGACATTAAGCGGTTTCCGCTAATGGAGAGGGGAGCTCCGGAGGTAATGGTCACCGTATCAAACATGAAATAGTTTCCGAATGGGGTATGACCCACATGTCCAGCAAAAAACCCACGGCATTAGCAGCTTCATCAACGTCTGGTTAAAACCCCCTGCAGAAGTTGCATCATACCTCTGTCCAGCAAAGCACTATTGTGCTTCTTGGGTAGCGAGGCCCTTCGTCTATTCGTTAGTCTCTACAGCACGTCTTCCTCTCCTACTTTCTCCTGATATTTCACCACTTGTGCTCACCATTCTTTCCACGCGGCCAAACCCTTTACAGCGAGGGGGTGAGAAGGACCATGTTCATGCGGCTTGCTGATTTACATTTTAATGAAAAAGTTATTTTAAATTTTTTATGGCAAAAACGGGAGAACGGACTGTAAAAAGAAAAGTAAAGGAAAACGTTTAATATTAAAGAAGAGATTATATCACACAGAAGAGATAAAGGGGTCGAGGATTACAAAACGCTGATAAAGATAAAGACTAAAGATAGGATATAAAAGAAAGGGGGAAATGGAATGCAAATAGAGGGGAATTAGAAACTGAGTTTCTGCGAGGAGATATGTCCGCTCACTAGACGAAATGTAAATAAAGTGAATCTTTTAGTGCTTAACAAGTGAAACAAATAACGATTATTTGGAATGGAGGATTTTACCGTAAGATAGCGGAGGGTTTTCAATGATTAACTAGGAAATATTCAAGTGAAATGAATAGTTGTTATTTATTCATATTCACCCATATCATTTTTCTTTACTACAACAGACGTTAGGAGGGAACTTGCAAGACTCTGGCACGATGATCTCATGGATCGTAAACCCAGCGAAACGCAAAGAATTACGATGTGAAGACACATCGGGAATTTATCGCGTACATCTCACAAACAGGCTGAAAAGAAGTCAACTCCCGTAATCGTGCGAAGCACTTTCAGGATAACCGATGATAAATCGGTGACTTTTTATGCACCCTGACTGATGTGTATGAGAGGAGTCGCCGGCGCGCGTTTATGATTTTTTTACTGTGGTGTAGACTTTCCGTGAACCGTTAAACACAATCATAAATGAAATGCACTTATTGTAGTTTCGCTGAAAACATTTTAATATGGAAATAGATATTTTCAATTAAGCTGTAGAGCAGATTTCCTTTATTAGGTCGTTCTATAAATATGGCATCAGATTTTGGAAAGACTCCTTTAAAGATGAACTGTAATCAAAGAGGACTTAGAAGGCGCACAAGAACAAACAGGGCCGTGTTAAAAACCTCTCATAGATAAGAATGAACATGCAAATGTTCTTGTGCTCGCAGCAGAAAGGCAGATAATTATGAAAAACTTTTCAAAATGTGTCTGTTTTATAGGCAAAATGGTCATATTCTTTTTTTAAAAGTTGCTCGGAACGATACAAAGCGATTTTGTTAAAGAAAATTCGTCATTCCCAGATCGGTGCGTGATCGATCTTTGCCTCTGAGTTGAATGCATTATCCCAAATTCTGTTTCATAAACAAAGCGTGACGTTTGTTCTTTATAACAAATTACAAATCTGGCTTAAAGTAAAATGCTTTGAAACAGGATGTGTAGTAGGTAACTTTTTGTACTGGATGAATTCCTTAGTTCTTACCTCTTCATCTTTACAATAAGATTCTTTATGAAGAATTTTCCCGCATTCATTAGTGTTAAAGACTGTAATGTAAATTGTAATAGTATGCGATTTTTCGATTCTAACTTTCTTTCGTAGGGTCTTACAATTTATAGATTATTGCCGATTACAAGAAGACTTCCACTCTCTTTATATTGATTATGATATTTAGGAAAAAAGTTAAGTATACCTTAGTTTAACCAGACCACTCAGCTGGTTAACAGCTCTCCTAGGGCTGGCCCGAAGGATTAGATTTATTTTACGTGGCTAAGAACCAACTGGTTACCTAGCAACGGAACCTACAGCTTATTGTGGAATCCGAACCACATTATGACGAGAAATGAATTTCTATCACCAGACATTCCTCTAATTCTTCACTGGCCGGTCGGAGACTCGAACGCTGGGCCGATAGGGTATTTAGGAAGATTTAACTCATTAGACAAGAGGAAAGTGTTCTCAACGGCATTAATTTCTCTATAATTATAATCTACATAATGTGATTAATCAGCCCGTAAAGGCTTTTTGCACCGCGACGGTCAACGAATTTCAGTAATGTATTGTTTGTTGGTCATACAGCAGCTCAAGTAAATTAATGGTCGAATCACTTGTAGTGAACATCCGGTGAACTGTCTCGGTGAGCGATTGATAACTGGCATTGTTAACTTTATAATGAAATGAGCAATTTTTATTAACATATTAATTAAACAGCATGAAAAATTAAGCAATAGAATAACAGCATCAATACTGGTGAAATTTTGATGACAATACGCACCTTGTATTGCTGCTAGCCATTACTATGGACATTAGCTAATTATATGTTTACGATTTGGATGATTTTTTTCCATCTTTCATCCATAACTTTGTGACTAAAATAACTTTTGTGGAATACCATTAACACTTTTGAAGTTAACCGCTTCTTTTAATGTACAAGGTTCATTATCCTTTTCTAAGGTTTGTAGGGTACACTGTGGTTCTTGCGTGTTTTTTCAGTGCAGTGACTACTGCATGCGAAGGCATTCGCCTTTCTTGAAGTTTCTCTTTTGGTTTCAGCTGCCAGTTCTTGTTTCTCTTTAGTTTTCCAGTGAATGGCCAAACTATAATCGGCAGCTAACGTTAAGTTTTGGAAACAAATCGTTTGATGAGATTTGTCAGAATCTCCATCGTTTTGTGAACCCTGTGATAAAACTTCAAAAGAGTTCTAGTTTAATAAAATCAAATTTAAACCTGATTGTTATTTATAAGACAAATCCTCTGCGTTACGCTTGTGAAAGCTGCACGATTTAGCTCATCGGTCTAATTAGGCAACTGTATAAAAATAAAAATAATCTTGCTTCTCTTTAAGTGAACGGGAATTTAAAAATGGAATTTGAGGAGTATTCCCTTTTCCCATCTCTCTCTCTCTCTCTCTCTCTCTCTCTCTCTCTCTCTCTCTCTCTCTCTCTCTCTCTCTCTCTTGTAAAATATGCTGTGTTTTTTATGTTAAAAGCAATTATCTATGCATAGCGGCAAGTGCGCAAACTTTAAAATCTCGTACATCGATCACTTATCCCAGCTTGAAAAAGCTATACGGAAATGGATCTCAAAGGCTAAAATTGGCTTAGCCTACGCAAAGGGTATTACTCGATACAACACATGGGTCACGTATTGATATAACTTTTATTTTTCTATTAGCAAAAAATAAGCATAAATGCGCACACAAAAATAAAAACTCCGAAATTTGTTTTTGTATTTATGGTTGCTGCTATTTTATTTGTGGCTCTAGTAAGTTTTTATTTTCATAAAATACAATCATGTTGAAAAATTATTATAATGGACCGCAAATATCAGTCTGGTGTGCATCTAATAAGGGATAGTTTAGATTTAAATATCTTTGATCATCTTTGCACAAGATCATGATGCAAAACGAAGAACGACTTTAGTGTGCGGCCAGTAATGATCTAAAGATCATATTACTTCTGTCAAAAGATAATAACACATAATGAAACGTAATTTCAGTTGCGTCATTGGGGTAACTGACCTTCGTTCAAGTTGCTGACCTGGTAATTTTGGAGTGTCCTTTCAAACGCAGAACATTGAAAGTTTCTTTAAGCAAAGTCATTTCCATGGATGAATAGTCTTACTTGTGATTTAACAACGCTTTAAACACAAATGATGTGTTTATGAACGAAGGATAAAATCCCATACATAGAGTAGATAACTTACTGAGCTTTCCTAGGTATTATCTACAGTTGTTCCTCTAAAATATATGTAGTGAGTCACCCATGTCCCTTGCATCAGTTCAGTTAATCCCGGGCATTTTGCTGATCATTCCCATACACTCGTCTTTTCAAGTCACATTTCGTTCTCTCCTAGAGCATCTCCATTGCCTCATTAGGATTAATTTTTGCCAGTTTACACCCAGCTCTACAGCCCCCTCTGTTTCACCCTTTCTTTAATCATTTGTATACTATTATTATTTATATTTAGTTACTCTGTAAGTTATTTTGTTCCATTTTAGTCTGCTTCTAATGTTTTCCTAGCACAAATTTTTCTAGAAGCTGATTACATATATATATATATATATATATATATATATATATATATATATATATATATATATATATATATATATATATATATATATATACACACACTTTTGGTATAGTTCTCCTTAGCACTCTGCTGGGCCCGTGTTCGAGTCTCCGGCCGGCCAATGAGGATTAGAGGAATTTATTTCTGGTGATAGAAATTCATTTCTCGGTATAATGTGGTTCGGATTCCACAATAAGCTGTAGATCCCGTTGCTAGGTAACCAGTTGGTTCTTAGCCACGTAAAATAAGTCTAATCCTTCGGGATTAGGAGTGCTGTTAATCAGCTCAGTGGTCTGGTTAAACCAAGGTATACTTACTTTTCTGTAACTAATGCTCTATCACCTTAAAGCACTGTATTTCTTATTTAATCACAGATCCTCTTCTTTTAAGTTGTTTAGTAGTTGTTTAATATCATGTAGAGCAGGGGTTCCCAACCTTTACGAGCTGATGAGTACCCACCTGTTTTCTGGATAGCTGTAAAATCACCACAATAATTTTATGCCTTGGGAATTAAGAAGCAGTCCAATCAGTAAGTGAAAGACTTAGTCTCCGTTTATTTGAAGGTAAAAAACATTTTAAATTACTTGAATTGAAGATTCAAAAATGAATTTTCACTGCTTGGATGTTTATTTAAAGTTACTGATATTCACCAATCAGGTATGTATTACATAACTCTCATAGATATTATAGTACTTAAGCGGCACACAGTGATTCACAGGTAGCATTTTTACCACTTAAGTCAGATTATATTGATATCTAAAAATGTAACTAAATGAGTTTTATTGTTCAATAACAAACTAAAACATACGTTTGCTTATTAACAGTTATATTCGTCATTACGTTAATCATGTTGTGAAACACGCAGAAAGCTACAAAGAAAAAAAGAGAACAAGTAAAATTCAGAGGAAGCATTATTCCCTGAATACTGACACACAAGCTAATTATTTCAAATCTTGGAAAGTAGAAAAAAAATAATAATAAAATAAGTCCACCTCTCCACTAGTTTGTGGATTCAGTGAGAGCCCTGATGCTGAAATGCTGTGGTTAGCTTTTCAATATTTGCCTCATAAGTGTTTGCCAAAGCAACTCGAAAGCAGTGCTATACATATAAAACGCAAAAGGCGGAAGCGTATTCTAAACTCGACAGTTAGGCCTACGAAGAGTTGGTGCTCGCGAGCACGATTTTAACAACTTCGAAAGAGCACTGCCAGACTACCAGAGGGCACTGAGGTGCTCGCGAGCACCCGGTTGGGAGCCCCAGATCTAGAGCAAAAACCTAAGTTTGCCCACTATCTGTTTCAATTTTAAGAGGAAAAATAAAAAGCAAGTCTATTTTTTTAATCTTTCGTTAAACAAAGATAAATTTCTCTTATTATGGTATCAAGGGATTCATTCACTACTGAATTACTGCTAAACGTAAATAAGGGAGCTAGATTTTCCATAAAGATACCGAGAAAGAGGATATTAAATTTAGGATTTATGTTCCTGTTGCATAACTGTTCATTCTTTTGATATAAATCCGTATCCACACACCATTCTTTTATCAGAATAATCCATAGTATTTAACATTGTTCTTATCCGATTCAATAGCTGCTCTAAACGAAAATAAAGAATTACATTTTCTCAGAAGGATATTTAGCAAAACGAAGTCCGCGTTATTGTCGAATCCATTACATATATATATATATATATATATATATATATATATATATATATATATATATATATATATATATATATATATATATATATATATACATATATAAACCCGAAATCGCCAAAGTGGGGAAGTGGTCAGCCAATTCGGGAAATGGCCGAAAGGTGTACCAAGGTCCGATTACTTGAAGTTAACATTGTATAATGTGTTTCGCCGCGTTTAGTACTTGCCCCTCGGGGATAAAATGTCCCTAAGTGCATTTGCTCCCCGAGGGCTAGTACTAAACACGGCGAAAGTGTAGATGAATCACTGTTTTGCTGTGTTTAGTACTAGCCCCTCGGGGATCAAATGTATTTTGGTGAATTGGTGATTTCACGAATTTCCTGAAAATCTTAGAGATTTCTTAAAATCCCTGGTTTCATAATCTTACTGTAACATATATATATATATATATATATATATATATATATATATATATATATATATATATATAATGTATATATATATGTATATATATATATATATATATATATATATATATATATATATATATATATATATATATATATATATATATATATATTCATAAATATCTCCAATCAAACTGCCTTAATAAATAGGTGTTTCCCTTTAGGAAACAACCAGACATTTAGTGCATGTTGCATTTGTTACCCGTGACCTGAAGGGTCCCAGATAGTTCACTTCCAACCTCTAGTTTTGCCCTCATCTTTCCACGTTTACTGCAAGGCCAAATTCTTTCAGATAAACTCTGGCTGGCAACTACCACCCAACCAGATGGGAGAGGGTGCATCTAAGGCGATGCCATTTCTTAGCGCCTTGACCTCGCAACCGAGCGGATGTAACCCTTCCTCCAACATTCTCCTCACCTCTGGAGAGAAAGGGCCATCCTGGATTCACACACGTGACAACAGGAGCACTTTTGGAATTGCTGGAAGACAACAATCTCGTTATAACGCACCCTTGGAGTCAGCAGCTTCGCTTCTATTTTGGTGTTAGAGTTAATCAACATGGTAAGAGTCTGAACCAGATTCAGCCTCCATGCTTCCAGGGCCCCTTGCTCCACCTTAATTGCCTCTTACTAAGTTCTCTCCCTCCAAGCTCCCTTGCTCTTGAATCTCGATTTAATCCCCTTGGAACAATTGATCATCCCTTCTCATCCTTGAAGTGAGATTTGTGACTGATTTGGATACATGACCCAGCCGTCATTTGCAGGCGCTGGAAACTGCCTTAAGTTTATATCTAAATATCGAGTCCATCCCTTAGCCTTCAGCTAATATACAGGCCACTTAAACTATTTCTACTTTTGTGCATTTCCATTAGCATTAATCTCGGAAATTTCTCCATATTGCAGAGAGGTGTCTGCGATGCTTTATTGGCGTTGCTCTGTTTCATTGCACGGGTCCTGCATTCTCGCCCTCTAAGAAGGGCCTACCGAATTAAATTGCAATGAAGGCCACACAAACCACTGTAAATTTTTGATGTGCATTTACGTGTATTCTTTTAATAAAGTAGTTAATTCGTTCCCTTAGTCTGCTTTATCCTTCCCTCCAGTAATTAATTTCACTTTCCCACTTGAGTTTACGAAGTAACGGGGTCCCTTTGCTCAAGGCCAAGAAGCAATAAGGTAAGCTAACTAAATTCCCGACCCCACCCCATAAGTCGTAAAAATATATATACATATATGTGTGTGTTTGTGTGTGAGTGTGCATGTGTTCTTTGTGTGTGTGTAAATATTTATAATATCTTTATGGAACGTTTTTTTATATAAATTAATCAACACGAATCTCAAGATTTATTTGTGCTTTTTTTAATATCATTTTAAATAATAAGGTCCCTTCAATATTTCATGGATTTCAAAATGGAATCACTGTTTTCAGTGGAATATCCTTGCAATGCTCTCTCTCTCTCTCTCTCTCTCTCTGCTTTTCAGTTACATTAAGAAGAGCTCCTCTTTCTATTTCATTCGAAATGAAAACTTTGCGTTTTTGTTCAACGGTTTATCCTGGCAATGGCGCCTCTCCCTCTTTTTCTCTCACCCCCACCTCTCTCTCTCTCTCTCTCTCTCTCTCTCTCTCTCTCTCTCTCTCTCTAAAATATACGCCACGTTACTACGTTAAAAAACCATTGTCTATGCATACCAGCATCAACGAAGCCTGCAAACTTTAAAATCGTGTATCGCCAACCACTTACCCCGTATGAATAAGCCATTCGTTAATGGGTTTTCAAAGGCTGTAATTGACTTACGCAAACGGTGATACGCTCTATAGTGTACCATGGCGCTTATTTGTAGGATGGCAATTTTTCTATTAAAAAAACATATATGAACGCACGAGCGTGCGCACACACACTCACACGCACACACACACACACACACAAATCCACACACAAAGAAATACCTTAACTTTGTTTTGCAGAAGGATTTTTTACCTTTACTGTGTTACATTTTTTAACATTTTCCGAAATCAGGTTATACAATGTTACAAGACTTCTCGTGAGTGAGCAAGGTAACACATTAGTTTGTCTCGATATTTATTTATTGCTTTGGCTCGATTGTTACGTTAAAGTGACAATCCATAGACATATTTATTATTTTTTCCATAAGATCATAAAGCAAAGTGATGAGTGATACTAACCAGGCCACGTAATTGTTTGAGTTGAATTTCACATGAGACATCCTTTGTGTGCTTACATAGTTTATGACCTCAAAAATTGTCATAATGGAACGTCAAAGGTAATGGAAGTTTTAATGTATTTGAATTAATTAAATATTAACAGTATCACGTTATGCTACTGTGTATGTAAACGCGGAAGGTACAGTGTATTTTGACTCTTGTATCGAGCAATTTGTATCCTGCTAACTGAATTTTGAGACTGAATTCTAGCCTGGGTTGCAGGCAATTAATGAACTCGGCGGAGAAAATGACATGACCAGATCTTAGGTGCTGCCTTAAGACAGCTGGTAACGTGTTTTCCTTTCACTTTCCAGTTAATCTAAGATGAAGTTTCGCTTGGGAAATCAAGAGATAAGCTTTTCAATCGGTGCCTACTAAACGTAAATAAAAATGAAGGTATGACAGCCATGATTTTTGAGTGATTTTTACATTTTGCTGAATCTTCTTTTGATGCTAGTCCATTTTTCTGCCCGATTTTATTTAGAATGATCAACACTTTCCCCGCATTGTTGTATCACGATTCCGCTACTTTATCAAGGAATCGGATTTATCATCAGGGAAGTCTTCCAGACGTCAATAGTCAATAGCGGATTTATGTTCTCCAGAAAGATGTCGAGATGTAACGCAGATATTATGCTTATGTGCCCCCTTTTTTTTTTTTTTTGTATCAGTCAATGACCATGAAAAAGATGTAGCTTTAGAATGATCGACTTTGTTCCTAGATGTTTTACTACGAGCTTCAGAAGTAAAACAGACTCAGTGCTTGATTTAAAATTTTTTTTAGCTTTATAAGTTATAAACCTCATAACCTAATCAGTCTGTCTCTGTCTGTCTGTCTGTCTCTCCGACTTATCGCATATAAATGCCGCTATGTTTCATTGGTCAACTAAAAACTGATATATTAACTACTATTTATAGATATGCTTTACATCAATGTTTAGATATTAGCAACAGTCAGGATTATTTTCTTAAAAAATAAAAAAGGCAGTCCAGCTAGTGGCCCAAACACAATTTGAGCTATTAATGAGTGAAAGATATCAATCAATTGTTTACTAATACCAAAGGCGATTCTAAATAGCGCACTGTTTTAACCGGTAGTAGTTCCGAAGAAAGGAGGCAGGTAATTCCGTAAGTTAAAATCCTTCTAAGCTAACAGAGTTTCACTATTACCCATATATATATATATATATATATATATATATATATATATATATATATATATATATATATATATATATATATATATATATATATATATATATACACATATTTATATAGGTATATATACACACATATATGTATATATAAATATATATACATATATAGTAAAATTCCGTACAAAAAGAGAAGAAAATAACATATATAACCAGTTTTTAATGTTCCCGCTGGTACTCCTTTCAAAGAGAAAGGAGACATGGTCATTTAGGGTCCTTTAGGAATGACGGAGTTAGAATGGTTTTTCTTACTTCCTTTCTTTCATTCTTAAAAGCTTGTGGTCCGGGTTCTTTTACCTTTTTAAGGTTTCTTCCTCTTTTCATTTCTTCAAAATGGAATAGTACGACTGCGTTTCTTTTTCAACTGCTTGCCCTTGTAATTTTTGTCTTCCTGTCTCCCCTTTTATTTCATCTTTAATGTCTTTTTCTTTTTTATATTAACTCAAGCAACTGAAACATTGGAATGATTTCAATAACTTATCCCCGGAATAATTCTCTCTCTCTCTCTGTCTGTCTCTGCCTCTCTCTCTCTCTCTCTCGTTTTCTGGTCCACTTTTGGCCCTTCGACTCATCATAGGTCCCCATTCCCATTTCCGCCTGTCCATTTGTCTCATTCCCGAGCCTCATTCCAGTCGATTTGAGATGTCTCCATAATTTTAATTTTCCCTCTTCCCTTTAACACAATTTTCCGGGAAGGGCCCTGTTTTCATTTTCCTTTATTATGACCTCTTATTAAAGTTTTTTTTTTTTCCTTACACTTTACTCTTTCATATAATGCATCCGCTTCAACACCTTCCGTCTGAGAGTTAGCTTTTAGATTTAATGGGAGACGAGTTTAAGTGAAGTGATTGTTTGTTAGCCAGGAAGCTTCGGTCTTTGGGGCATTTATGTAACCACCTTTCATAGGTTCTGTTTAAAGGGTCTACCTTAGTCAATTAGACTGTGTGAACTGAAATATACTTGACATCAGCTGAAGAGGAAGCATGTACTTTCTTGTCACGCTGAACTTTTATAAACTCTTTCATTCATCAGCAGCATCAAGATTTATTTTCTCTTAGGGCCACTTTTTTCATAATGGATACATTTTCGTATGAAGAGAAAGTGAAAAAATTAGGTTACCTTACCCATGACTTGGCTCGTAACATAATTTAGATTAGGGGACATTTCCGTGTAAATCCATTAGCCATTAAAATACATCTATCTTTATGAATATTATGTCATAACGCTTCTATCATTCGGTGAATACAAAACGAACACAAAATTGAAGAATCTTAATGCAAATGGTTGCTGGATCCCTCCTCACTCGGGACTTAGTTTCTCGTAAATGCAATCTCGCTATATTTCACAACATATAATTCTTCCCGGGTACGTCAATTGTGTCTTTATTAGATAAGAAGTTTTTTTACTCTCTTTTAACCATGTTTTTACTCAGCATTGCTGATATGTTTATGAAACGGATTTATTAGACTGGAAAACAGGGTAGCGAATTCAGGCACAACGAGGGAGAAAAAGTGAGCAAAAGAATGTCTTTTTTCGGGGAAATATTAGATTAATCTTCCAAAAGCGTCTACAGCATATCAAAAGCCTCGGCTCACAAAGAGGTTAGAAGTCAATGGAGGGACATTTTGTCCATTTCTTTAACAACGTCACAACAAAAGGAATTGGTTTCATCCAGCAGAACCTTCCCCCTTGGCCATTTACGTTTTCTCCTCTATCACGGGTCACTGTTTCTTTTGAACCCCTCTCTTCCCTGCCTCTTTTTTTTTTTTTTTTTTTTTTTTTGCAGCTTGCAGTTCCTCAGGTTGTATCATGCATGTTGCCAGGACCAAATCACAGAGTTTTACTTGGTCATGATCTTTCATTTTAACCCATTCACAATGGAACTTGTCTCATTTGAATGTAAGGGTATTTCAACAACAACAACAAAAGCAACAACAACAACAACAACAACAATAATAATAATAATAATAATAATAATAATAATAATAATAATAATAATAATAATAATCATCATCATAGAAAAGCGGGAGGCAACTCAATCCATTATACATAATTTTTTCTAAGGTCAGTTGTCATTAGTACAGTAGTTTTATTCAGCTTGATTCCCCAAACGGAATCCAAATAACGCCAGAAAGAATTCTAACGCCAAATATATACAGTCTGCAATGTGACTCATTTGTCTGAGAAAGTCAGTCAAAATGAGAATGGGTCACCGAGGCAACGCCACATAAAACCCTCCTTTCATGAAAATGCGCTCAGGTGAAAGATCAAGACCGCTTCTCGAGCATCTCTCTCTCTCTAGCGTTCTGTAACGGATTTTGCAAGAGTGCAAAATCCAAAGCATTTTGTACTTTTCCTTAAGATCTCTTTGGCCTTAATGAAAGCTTTGAAAGTAATTTTTGCCTTGAATAGGACTTTACGATTAACTAAGAATTGAAAGAACATCGCATAAAGACTGCGAGTTAAGAATTAGGCTGCTTAATTCTCCTAATTACGAGCAGAGTAGTTTGTTTAAGTTTATTACTTACAAATAAAACCTTACAAAGAGGGTATTTTTCATTTTACGCCTGTCTTAGGTATTTTGAAGGTCGAAAATTGTTGTAGAAAGACCATAGAGTTAAGTAGACACAGTTTCAGAAACATAAGTTATGATAGAATGGTATCTAATGATACAAGATTTCATTTTAGATCTTCAGTGGAAAACTGAAACAAATGAGTTTAGGAAATCAACTAAAACAAAACTAAAAAAAATGGTTGTATACTGTACAAAATAACGCTGAAATATCGAGAGATTTGACAAAACAACTGATAGAACATTTCTTTTAGTAACAGCTTTATCTTCAAAGGCAGTTAACAAAAACTGTTATGGGCAGCAGTGGACTTCGTTGATGTCTCGATACAACCAACAGGTAGTATATGGTTAATACAGACTTACACACACAAACAAAGTCTTCTGAAAACATAACAGACACCTCAACACGTCTCGACTGTCGACCTAACCGAGCAACGACTCCTCGCTGCTGGGAAAAGGGCGCTGGTGGCTGGTACAATACATGTACACATCCTATCGGGGTCTAAGCGATGACAGGCAGGGCAGCCGATCGAGACTACAAAGTCTACCCCAAAGCCAAATCAAAGTCCTTCAAAAGAAGGCGTCGTGCTTACCCCATACAAATGGGAAAAAAGCACGTTAAAAGAAGAAGAAGAAGGTTAATGCTGTTAAATTATTAATATACTACACGTTTTCAAGTGAAAAAGCTTTTGCGAAATATACTGATGGGGGTAAATTTCGTAGCATCAGTAGGATACATATCAGTGCATGAGCAAAAATGTTTAATTTGCCAGAAAATAATGAAGAATCGGGAATCAACGGCCTGAGGTAGGAAGCGTTCTTCATGGAAATTACATCTGTCTTGAAATGAGTGTTTAAGGGGACTTGATTCATTTAGGAATCATGACAAATAAAACTTTAAACCTAAAACTTTGTCGTGTAACAGTACTCTTATCCAGATCATGGTAAACCCGAGAGGGTCGGGGGAGAAACATTAAACCAATCAGGAATCATATCACGGATTGTTTGAAAACTCAGCTTCATTCATATCCTTGAATGAGTTGTTCGGTGCTAAATATTTTCAGTGTAGCTGATGTAGACCGTCAAGAGACGTCACTGCCAGAAATTCATTACGTTGTCGTCCATAACAAAATAAAATCCGAATCGTATAATGTACGTGTTAAGGCGCTCCCATTTTGTTAACTGTTTATTCAGTAACTTTCAGGTTATCATTTATGCGTTCTTCTTTCTATTGAACTTGTACGCATTCATTAATGAAAGACTGACATTATCTCTCTTCACTATTTCCTTTTTTTTTTCTTGTACATAGAATGAAAGTACAGTATGTCTAGCTACGAACGACCACCATCTACATATGAATCGGTTGTAGCTACACTCTTTATCTGCACACCTGCGATTGTGTTGAGATTGTATGGTTAACATTTTCCGAAGAGGATGCATCGTCTAAAATAATCTAGTCATGTTAAAATCCTTTCATTGGTCGTCCTTAAATGTGCTTCAGAGGTAATATGACATCACCTTCAAAAATCGGCTATTTTAGCCAGCTGCGTGCATTCATGTTTAGCTACGATTGAGAAAAATGAAAATGAATGGAGATATTTATACCTTATTTCAGGCGGTCCTGGCAGCTTGGTAAGATGTTGGAAGTGTAGATAGATGAGAAGCCGGAAACCACAGGACAAGGGTACAACATATAAATGGTCAGTGGTGAGAGATACCATATCCTCTTAGCTTTAAGTTTTATTAACGAAATACCGCAACAAATTCTGGTTATTCGTTAATGAGCAGAATTTTTTGTGGTTTTCGCGTTTCCTTACATAAAAAGGAAAAATATTGTATTTCTTTTAATTTGATCGTCTTTTACTATCACGTCTTTTCGGAAAATACATCTGCTGCGCCTAAGGATGGAAGTTACAATTTAACTACTTAAATTAGTACATGAGTGAGTCAGCATTTATGTAGAAGAACTGCAATCCAAAAGTCCTTGGATGTTAGTTATCAGTCACACGTCAAATTTTAAGATCATGGAAGAAACAATATAATAATAAAGTTTAAAGGAACTGACACTGCAGAGCAGTAAATTACCACCAGGAATGGGTTTGTGAGTGAGAAGTACTGAAGTGTCTGAAACCTACAGTGCCTACTTAAACTATTGCGATGTTAACGCTGTACTGATATCGCTGTGATTTTAAGACCTGAACTATGGAGGGCACATTATTACCCTTGTATGGACGTTGACTCCAATAGAATAAGGGAAAATTGAAATTAAAACGAAGGTTTAAGGTGAAAGTGTTTTTGCTTAGCTAAAAAAAGTCAAGTCCAGACTGATAGGTATAGCACTCTCTGGTAGAAGCAAAATGGTATACAGTTCCTTTGGAAAGGGTTGGTTATAACCCTCCCGGTTAGATATCAAAATAGGATATAAGTTTGGTGAAAAACGGGAAAAGCTAAACAAAAAAACACATGAGGCAAGTAAGCAAGAGAAGAAACTGTACGTAATAACTGGATGAAATAACAAGTATAAGAATGAGAAAATTAAAGTTAAAGAATACAAAGCATAGATAATGCAGACGAAAAACAGAGGTCAGTTAAAAATTAAGCTTATATAAATAAAAAGTTAAGTATATCTTAGTTTAACCAGACCACTGAGCTGATTAACAGCTCTCCAAGGGCTGGCCCGAAGGATTAGACTTATTCTACGTGGCTAAGAACCAACTGGTTACCTAGCAACGGGACCTACAGCTTATTGTGGAATCCGAACCACATCATACCGAGAAATGAATTTCTAGCACCAGAAATAAATTCCTCTAATTCTTCATTGGCCGGCCGGAGAATCGAACTCGGGCCTAGCAGAGTGCTAACCGAGAACTCTATCGACTAGTCCAACGAGGAACTATATAAATAAAAACCTTTGTTCACCTGAGGAAAGATAAACGAGAAAGTGACTGATTTAATGATGACCAATGACAAAGGATCTGGATGTCCAGGCGGAAATGACTGCACAAAGACAATATGTTTCACAAGATCTTTCAGGAATAACGCCGCGGAAGTGATGGCATCATAATACTTTTTTTATTCTTAATGAGCTACTCATCGCATTGCCTGCGTGGGTTCTTGCAAGAATAAAACCTCGGATCATTGGGAATAGGTAGGAATGTTCACGTGATACATTGTAGTGAAAGTATTGACTCTGCACACCTTGTACACTTGTAACTTTCTCACTGCGAGAACTTAAGAACAGAACAGCGGGAGATTATTTGTATCTGAAGTGTTTGTGTATTGTTTACAAAGAGGGAGATGTTTTCAATAAATAATGGTTTAAGTCTGCTGACGGTGTTCAAACAAAAATATCCTACTATATTAACAAAAGGTATATTTGTATTTATATCATTCTTCCTGAGCAATGATAACATTCCCGATGTATATTCTTGTATTTTCTTTGCAAATACCTGTTTTTATCTAATCATAAATGGATTTTAGTCATTTGTTAAATTTTACTGTTAACCACTCTACTTTTACAAGAGTTAGTTTCTTAAAACTATTTACAAATTTCACGAACCTGTCGTTGTTATATTTGTGCAAGTTGCTTTTGGTCCTTCTTTCCAATCATTGCCCTGACTCTTCTGGGTATACAGCCATGCAGTCAAATCATCCATTATATTGCGAACGTGTGTCTTGCGAAAGAAAGAAGAAGGAGATCGTTAGAGGAAAATCCTAATTTGACACAAGTTAAAATATGCCAACAGGTATTACAAATACTAATGACCACAAAAGACTAATGAATCACATGTGGAAGTCATTAATCTTTCCATTCCTTGTGAACGGAATGATCTTAATACAAATGAATTTACAATAAATGGGAAAATAACAGATGAATCATAGTCAAGACAAAGAATCTTCATTTAGAGAAAATCTGACGTACAGACCACGACCGAGCTCTCTGGATCAGACCCGATTCTTTTAATTACTTCGCTAGTAATTCAGGTTTCAAAGGTTCTCCTCTAATTAGTGAATTCGTTCATTTCTCGGTGTATTTCCACATTCTTCTTTTTCGCGTTTTATATTCTTTGTAAGCCTTAGCGCCAAAAGCACCTGGAACTGGTATTGGGGGGGAAAACATTGTTCGTTTCTATTAATGTTCTTGAGGGACGGTCTCTGTGCCAGACCAAAGGCTTAGACTTTAATTAACTCTTTACGTGTGTGTATTTTATGATGCAACTCCGGATTCCGCGGGCTTGCGTGCATCTTGATTTATTTTTTATTAGGGTCTTTTATATCACTGGTCTTTTTCATTAAATTTCTAAGCGAGTTCTTTAATACAAAATAGATTATAGCGCTATAAAGAAATATATATAAAGATCGCTTGTAGACTTTGAAGGAAAACTGCGTCACGTAAGACGCTGTTCCTGTTAAGTAGTTGCGTCCACACACATGTCATAAACGGACGTCGGCAACTTGTCGCACACAGATCACAAGCAGGTTGAATGCAACTTAATGAGTTATTAGTAGTCCTAACCAGTGCTTTCTACTATTATCTAGCTGTAGTCAAGATTCGTTCTCCACTTTTAGACGCTGACTTGTTTTCAACCTGTTTGTGATATGGATGCGATTATTTGCCAAGGCGTGTTTACGAAATATTTTACTGTAGTATGGACGCACTCTGAACGTAATTCAGTGACTCGGTTTTCATTGGTTGAGCACATAAACGCCAGGCGTTTAATGCTGAATTCAACAGAATATCATTATATAATGACCTATTATATGCATTTTTAGTTCATAATTTACATCAGAAGTGACGCGACACAGATTTGTTCTTACCCGATTAAGTGTAAGCTGGTGCTTCAGAAATAAAATTAAGTATTCAAGACTCATGATGTTATAAAAAAAAAAAAACCGACTTTCTTCTTAACAGTCCTAATGTGTTCCCTATACCTAGTTCTCTTTCTGGAGTTGAGTAATATATTTCGGTGCCATTAGCCTGGGAGATATTTAGCCTTAGACTCTCTTGGAACAGGTTCAAACATCTGGGAAACTTCTCACACAACTCGATCATTATCTGCCCGAGTCTCCAATAATGCAATTTCGTATTTGATGTTCGTGTGTCACGATAATTAAAAATTTTTTTTTTGCATAACATCCCCTCGATCTTATTGCATTTTCGTTATTTTCGTTCGAATGCAGGACTGCGTCTTATCTGCCTTTCCATTTCAATATCCCATCCATAAGGATTATCCAAAATTAAGGTTCTCTGACTTTACTTAGTTAATGCAAAACTATTGAATCTTCCACTACCAGGATTTTATTGATACTAAATCGTTCTTTGCTCTAAATGCTCTAGAAGAAAACTGAATTACATTCCATTGAAGCGTATATAAGGATAAAACATAACTTTTGCATAGCATAACTATGTCTGATAATTTGCAAAAGCCAGATGAACCACCAGTTAAACTTTTCCTTATAATTTCAACTTGTATAATCACCAAAGGGTTATCTTCAAAAACACCATTAATATTTAACATTCTGCTTAATAGTATCCTGATAGTGAATTTTCTCTTTCAAGCTATACAGTATATCTAATAATACAGTATGCGCAACAGTACAGTTATTTCTGTAGTCCCTAAACTTGAAAGAATGATATCTCACCAAAAAAGTATTCCTTAATGACCCATTTTTCAAAACAATTTTTTTAATAAGTTAAGCCTAAAAATTTTTTATTAGCTTAGAAGAAAGCGAACATCCACCTCTCACCAGTCAATGAGTAAAACTTTTTCTTGTATACTGACCACTTTGTCTAGGCTCCATGAAAAGGACAAATGACAGATTTTCGAAAGCAGCGAGGAAAGCAGAAGCGAATTCTGAGAAGAGATATGACGACGCCGGGGTAAAGAGACATTCATTGGAAAAGGATGTTGCTTTTAGTAAAATTAACTAGCTCTTTTATTGCTTGTGGTAGGATTGATCAAGTTATAGAGATTAAACAGGCAATCATTTAAGAAGGTTCGCTGACATTAAAGCTCTCCGTTGTCGAAAAATTAGTAGTTTTTTTATGGCGTAAATATTTTTAAACGGACAGTGGGAGATTTTTTGCCACCCTGAGTAAAAACAGAAGGTAGAAATTTCAGTTCGAGTGAGAAGACCAAGAATTTATTACTTTTATTCTTTTAATCTTCAAGATGGAAGACTGTCCATTCCAAAAATCCATTACACTTACTTTTAAATAATATCAGCCAAGAACATTTTTTTAAGAACATTCAACTATTTTTGTCTACTAAGTTTTTGATATTTTGGTATATTTAAACCTAGGCTAAATTAAGACGTTTACCTACTCGTTCCTTGGTCTAAAGAGAGAACCAGTGTGACAGTCATTGCGAGAGAAGGAGATAAAACTGATTAAAGAAGAAAAAATCCATAATTTCTTTCATGGAAATTACCTATAAAACCCATTCAGTAGCAATGAATATAGGCCTATAAGACTTACGAGGGACAAAACTTTCCTTATACATTAAGTCGTTTGGGACTCCTGGAAATCCAGGAATTGAGTGATATATAAACTCGTTCGCGTTCTATCCTTTGTCTTTGAGGAATTGCAAAGTTTGGTTCTCGGGTCCCGGAAGATTAGCTGCTTGGAAACAGAGGCGTCTGTCAGCCGAGACCCGCCAGACTTTGGAGTTTCTTTCTCGGCCTTTCAGAAGTTGACTCCCTCTGCTTGGGTGAGATGGATTCAAATGGATGATTCTTCGAGACACTTCCATGAAAGAACCGATTCTTAAGAAAGTCGCATTGTTATCATTATTATTTGCGGCGTGCTGTCGTTATTATCATTATTCAGTGTACTGATATACGGTGTCCGTTATCTTGAATATATTAACTGCAATGGAAATGATCAGCACAATTCTTCATTAGTAGTGGTATCCTTGCTCTTATTGCTGGTACTGTAATTGTTATATTTCCTATACTGATGACCTACTATTGTTAATACAAAATACTGAAAGAAAACACATTTTCCCCATGACCTTGAATGAGCACTGACTATATAGGATAAGGGTTTCCATTGGCATTAAGAAAAAAATCAAGAAGAGGCTTCATAGATATATCCCTTTGTTGCTCATAGAATACTATTGACCTTAAAGGTCAACAGCATACTGTTTAGATAAATTCAGAGCTAGTAACAACGGTTACAATATCTATCGCTCTATATCCATATCTACAGCATGTGTACCTGTTGAAAACTCTTCACAGTAAGCTTAGACAGGGAAAAGAAAATACAAAAAAAAAAAAAAAAAAAAAAAAAATTATGATTAGGACACTGCCTGCGCTTTCAGGCTTCCTTTTCAGATGCCGCTCCAATTAGACCTTTCCTTTCAGAAGAAAAGGGATCAATTTGTACGTCCATTACTGCCAATGAAAGGGTTCAGGATATTATTTCGTGTTGTCTAAATATGTCTACATTCTGATTGCACGCTCTCACGTTCTGATATTTGTACTCGTTCTTCTTCATTCTTGACGTCCTCTATTTTTTATATTTCATATTTCCTCGCGTTCATTTCCCCAACATGTGATCACGACTGGCGTTTTCTTTATGACTCAAAGTTTAGTTGATTTTGTTCATTAACACCAGTCGATATATATTCTGCTATCCACAATTTCTGTGCCTTGGCCGCAGTCAGTAGAGCTCTCCTTTTCCCATTTGACTTAATCTGTCCCGTAGCTGTGAAAAAGTAGACCTATATTTCTCTTCATTGACTGTTCATCACACACTATTCTCTGCCACTTGATCTGCTAACCATAGTTTAAGTTTTGTCTTGGATATATTTAGGTGCGATTCCTTACGTCGGTTTGGGGAACTTAGGCATCAGGAGAATTGTCTAATATGGCTGGACTTGGTTCAGATTTCCCACTGACTAGCAAATGACGTTTCGTACGCTTTGCAAATGAATTCAGTCGAATAAACAGTAGGAGCATATTCAAGTAAAGGTACTTGTTATTTTTAAAACATTATTTTAGCAATTGGTTCTCTCTTATCTCCTCTTATTAATGTTCACATTTTGATTCGCTTGCTTTCTTAGGTAAGTAGGTCCTCCTTATCCAACACAAACGGTGTATTTCCCTTTTTAGTTTTCTGTAAAAGAAAACTGTTGTGCCGGCTTTTTCTGTCCGCCCGCCCTCAGTTCTTAAACGCTAATGAGGCTAGAGGGCTGCAAATTGGTATGCTGATCGTTCACCTTTCTATCATCAAACATACCAAAATGCAGCCCGCTAGCTTCAGTAGTTTTTATTTTATTTAGGGTTAAATTTAGCCATGATCGTGCATCTGGCAACGCTATAGGACAAGCCACCACCGGGCCGTGGCTGAAAGTTTCATGGGCCGCGGCTCATACAGAATTATACCGGTACCACCGAAAGATAGATCTATTTTCGGTGTCCTTAATTATAGACTCTACAGAAAACTGGATTGCGCTGAAGAAACTTCAGAGCATTTTTTACTTGTTCTGCGTGATTCCACTAAACGGAACTACTCGAATGTACTCAAGTCACATAATTAAAACGGTCAAAATTTTTTTTTATCTTTCTTATTTCACCAATGCTTGGGTCATTAGTACGAATAATTTGGTTATGAGTTCAAACAAACACCACTATATTGTTCAGTCTTCAACGCAAATACAAGCCTTTCTTCTTTACTATTCAGTGACCGAATGTAGGATATGATGAGAATTTAGGGGAACTTTTCATTGGGATATGAAAGTCAAAAATAGATTTGTCCTTTATATTTCAATATTACCTGCTAAAAAGAGAGATGTAGTAACTAATGATGGTTTTAAGTTAATTATTTGGTTGCTTTCTGCTAAATCCCTTCTAAGAAAACAAAAATAATCGTTCACTGGTTGCAATGAAATAAAATATAGCGAAAGGTAAAGCATGAATAGTTTCTCGCTCAAAGAAACGATAAACTAATCCCTTTAAAGACGAATGTACCAAAAGACCCTTTCCACAAAAAGGTTAAAGGTTTCTTTAACGAAGTTACAACAAAGGGAATTGGATTCATTCAGTAGTAACCCTCCCCGTTAGTCATTTGTCCCGCTCACTCTTCTCAGGTCCCTGGTTCCATTTGGTGCTTTCACGTTTTCTTCCACTTTCAGCCTTTCTGTTCTTTCCTCGCTGCGAGGGATAACGGCGCTATACACAATATACGGGCTGTAATTTTGTCCCCAAAAGCTCTGGTCTTCGGTTAAGTTATTGCTTCCTTGCTCGGGTATCAAATTTGACGTTCTCTTGAAATTTTATGTGAAGAAACAACAATTACTCCCGAGAACGTTTGGTTGGCTTTGTAAGATTATATTGTTCAGTATTTCAGTTTCATTCAACCATTTTCTGCAGTGACACAGCGTATTTCTCCGGCATGCTTTCCCAGAAACATGAAAACCTGGGTGTACTTGAATCGTAAGATATCGGGAAGGCAGTGAATATATGAGAGGGAAAGAGAGGAAAACTCGAGGAAAACATGATTTATGGAATTTCCCTACGTTGTGAGAGCTCCCCAACAAATGCCTTCTTAAACAGGATGAGAAACCAAGTGTCCTTCTCCTTTCTCGCGCCTTTCTCGCCCCTCTCTAGAAGTGGAAGAAGGATGGAGCTAGCCAGGAAGAAAGAGACAGACCTGCATCTTAGTTCTGAGAATGTCAAATTTTTAGGAGGTCCGGGAATGCACTGGAAATAGCAAGGAAGACGAATTTTCCTTATAATAATCCATAATCGGATCTTAAATCAAAATGCCAACCTCAAGTTTCGTGGATGAGATTTTTTCCCCTTTAAACTAACGTAGTCTAAATCTACTATGTGAGTTATCTTGTTTTCCCTCTAAATTTCTACTGAATTTTGTTTTCTCAGCTAAATTACGACAGTTACTGAACTTCGCAACACTCGTCTTCATGATCCTTCGTGGTCCAGTTCTCATAAAATTATGTTTCCATCTAGGCCGACTTCTTTTAACTGGGCAGGTAGTGTGCTACGTACAAACCCATTCAACAAATTTATTAAATTCGTGGTATATTGACCAAACAATCGAAAACTCCATTCAATGGTTATGCAGAACGAGGCCATATTACCTTTTTTGCTCTTTCGGTACTTTTTACCTAAGTTCTCAGTGATTAACAATTCTTTACAGCTACCTTAGTCATTTTCCTCTGGTTAATTTTGATATTATGCTTGTCCTCAGGATGGTTGATATACTGTTCATGGCTATCTGTACTAATCCCTACCAGCATGAGTTCAACAGATAGGCTGTTGAAGTTATTACAGAAACGCGAGCTGCAAAGAATGGAACAGGACAACCGTCGAAATCACGCAACAAACTTCGAAGTTACTTAAGTGAAAGGGCGGTGTTTCCTTCTCTAAAGTGAACATTACAAAAGAGATCCATGAGATATTAGTGACGCAATGAAGCTGGATACTCCAGGCGAAGACTCTAAGTTTTTGCCGATAAAACTTAGGAAGGAAAGAACCTTTCTTCACTACTGAGCTGGGACTTCTGATCGCTCATGACTCGAGTGATATATGCACAACTTCGAATTTTATCGTTTTCCGTCAAAGGAATTCCAAAGTTAGATTCCTGTGACTCGGAAGATTAGCTTGGGAAACAAAAGCACCTCTCGCTTGAGAGTCGAGGTCTTGACATTTTTTTTCCTCTTGGCCTTTCAAAAGTTGACTCCCTCGGCCTCGATAAGACTGGGTCTTGGCAGTGTTTCCGCTTGACTCCTTTCAAAAGGTGCTTGGGAAAGCAATTTGTTGCTCTTCTTCGTTTACCATTATCATTAGTATTATTATTAGTTATTCTATTAAAAATTAAAAGAAAATTATTGTAATAATTTCATTATAATAAATGGTGTCAGCCATGAGCGTACGATAAACAATTACGTCTGAGAATGTGTAGGATAAAACCATTAAATTGGAGAAAAATATACTCGTAAAAATTCTAAAAAATTCTGAAGCTTTTTGGAAACAGAGGTGTTCTGCAAATGCTTTAGAGGCTATTATGCTTTTAACCAATAAACCTTAAATGCTACAGATTCTAAGTGTTTTTTTTTTTATTTCGCGATATTATTCATGGATATAATCACTGTTATTTCTGTTGTTCTTATTCCTTACGCTTTTTTTTGAATATTTGCTTTTTGATAATAACAGAAATAATACCAAATTAAAAAAACGAGTTCTAAAACCTAACATACGTATTTTTCTTCAAATGAAAGTGCCACCCAAGCTTCGGCAGATTTCGTTAAAAGAGGTTAAACATTGACAAAAAGGCAGGAAGTAATCAATTAAGTGGTTCATCCCGCCCGGAGTGAAATTTGTCTCTTTCGTAGTGCTGTGGGCGGGGTTGGCGCACACAGGCACTGCAATAACAAAGGCACTTTGGAACTTAGGTGAACCAACAATGTTTGTACGGGGCTGCCAGTTCCGAAGCTTCATTTTGAAAATAGTTGAAGTTAATCAAAGGTGTAAAAATCGGAAACAATAACAAATGATCAAAAATATGATTTAATACGCCATTCATTGTTAAACAAGGCCACATTTTTTATTTTTTTTTGTAATTAAACACTAAATAACAAAACATTAAAAATAAAAATAAAATAAGACCAATAACAATATAACTTCATACATTCCAGCTATTTTAGTTTTCTGTAAAAGAAACACTTTTTGTCTGTCCACCTTTTTTCTGTCAGATCTTAAAAACTACTGAGACTAGAGGTCTGCAAATTGGTAGGTTGATCATCCACCCTTCAATCATCAAACACATCAAATTGCAGCCCTCTAGCCTCAGTAGTTTTTATTTTATTTAAGGTTAAAGTTAGCCATAATCGTGCGTCTGTCAACGCTATAGGACAGGCCACCACCGGGCCATGGCTGAAAGCTTCATGGCCACGGCTCATACAGCATTATACTCTGTACAGAAAACTCGATTGCGTCGAAGAAACTTCGGTGCATTTTTTACGCGTTTTTTCCTTGCGTCCAGTTTACCGATGAGCACGGAATTACACTGTGAACTCTGCTCTTAGAAATACAGCGTGTTTTAAAAGATTCTCAATAGAGAAGGAAAAGGACGTTGGAAAACTAAAGAATGGGGTTAAAGAATACAACCTGTCCTTTTAGGCTTCCCTTTCAGGAGGTATAAAGTTAGGTCTCCCCCAACCAGAAGGGAAAGGGTTCCGTTTTAGAAGTCACAGAGAAATCATTGGAAGAATCCGGAGATATTTTGGTCCCTCATTAAGGTCACTTTTACAATGCGTTGTTCACACATTTTTCTTTACTGTTTATGATTTTTTTCTCAGGCCATTTTTATCTCATCAAGTTCGAGCAACGTTTGTGGTTTTCAATTGCGTCTCTCTCTCTCTCTCTCTCTCTCTCTCTCTCTCTCTCTCTCTCTCTCTCTGTGCGGATTATTTTGCGTTTCTCCGCCTTTCCAAGTCATCCTGTTATAGCTTTCACTTGTTACTTTCCTGTACGTAATTTCAGGCGCCGAAGGCCTTATCGTCGTTCCTTTCGTTATAGATAACTTCCAGGATCTTTCCCCGAAATCATATTAAGACTCTCTTATAAATTTTTCCGTTGGATAGCGCAAAAATCCTAAAGCAACCATCTCTCGACCTGATCACTTCCCTTACCGCCGTCGGTCCGTCGCAATCGGATGAACCAGAAGCACTTACATCAGCTCCTTGTAAGCGGTTTCATTCATAATGTTCAAGTCTCCCTTGAGGCACTTTCGTTATACCATCATATACCCCTTTATTGCCACTTTCATACACCCAGTTCTCCAATCTTTTATTCTTCCCCTTTCCGAACTGTGCATCGAATTCTTTTAATTTGCTCATTATTTCCTCTTTTTAATGGGCACGTGTCAACATCCTCTGAGACGTAAGAATTCGCTACCTTAAGCATTTTCATCTTATGCTTTAGTTGCAGACCTAATTATTGTGGATTTTGGTCCAATTAGAATTAAGTGAAGAATCCTGTCCA
Source organism: Macrobrachium rosenbergii (assembly GCF_040412425.1). Taxonomy (NCBI): domain Eukaryota; kingdom Metazoa; phylum Arthropoda; class Malacostraca; order Decapoda; family Palaemonidae; genus Macrobrachium; species Macrobrachium rosenbergii. Next base: position 24,296,875 of record NC_089769.1, read on the forward strand.
GTACAAGAAAGCTATAATTATAACAATAATTTCCAGCCAAAATACCATACCTGCCATTCCTCACTGACTTTTTTCATAATAAGCTTGACGTCTTAATAGAATGAGATATATGCATAATTGCAGTAAATGAAATTAGGGGTTTCGTGCGTCATATTTAATTTTAATTTTAGAGATAATTATGACCCCCAAAAGCAGAGCAATTCAGCAGCAAGTTTCGGTACATTTTCCAAAGAATTTCCAGAAGTCCAAGAAAAGTATGCAATGTGACGGGAAAACGAACAATTTAGCCCTGTTAAGGATGAAATAACTACTGCCTTTCAAATACGAAAGGTTAAAAGCAAATTGACGAGTTTTTGTCCTCATTCCTTAATAAAGTTACCAGAAAAGGAATTGGATTCACGCAATTGCAACTCTCACGTTGGCCGCTGCTCACTTCCTTACCTTCAGGTTCCTGAGTCGTTTAAGATTAAATTTTTCCCCACGTATATAAACAACAGATGTTTCGTCGGTGCTTTGCTCTATAACCTTGAAGCTTCTTTTGTGAAACAAGGATTTCAATTTTCATTCAATTACCTTGTTCTTTGAATAAAATATTACACTCGTCTGTGGTACGTGAATAATTACTTTCAGAAATGATTACTTTTCATCACAAGAATATGTTTAATGCACTTTATCTTTATTGTTTTTATTTTTAATTTCTTTTTTATTTCATTTCTGCAAAAACACGGCAAGTTGTTCCAGACACCCTTTCTCAGAACCTATTTCAATGATAGCAACAATAAAACCAATTTTACCTTAGGCTATCCAACAGTGGGGCGAGCAGAGGTTTTTTGACAGGAAGAGAGACGTTAAATATTTTTCTCCCTTTTATATCCTCAAAGGGGTAGAAGTTCCCCTCTCGAAATCTAAAGATTCTGAGGATGTTATTCACTAAAGGAAAGAAATAAGACAGTCGTCAAGCAGAATGAACAATGTGGAATCACACACACAAATTTCTTGATTTGCTAAAATGTAATTTAATTTACTCCTAATAGTTTATTGCAGTCAAGTCAACGAACCTTATGAAGAGCGCTTCGTTCGTGAGAATGGGATAGTTTTCAGGTAAAACTGTTTTAGACCTCCTCACTCTGTGCAGTTTAATCTCTCTCTCTCTCTCTCTCTCTCTCTCTCTCTCTCTCTCTCTCTCTCTCTCTCTCTCTCTCTCTCTCTCTCTATATATATATATATATATATATATATATATATATATATATATATATATATATATATATATATATATATAGTCGTTGCTGACAGTTGTTCCGGATTTTTTCATTTGAACAGCATTTTAAAATTATTTTTTCTTAAATAGTTAATGAGATTGGGCAATATCTTTGTTAACGTATTTGGAATTAACAAAATATTTGTACTCTTGCCTAAGATTGAAAAATCTTTTCATCTTTTTTCTCGTAAATTCATTAAATATACAACTTTTTTTTAAACAATATTGATGATAAAAATTATTTGATAAGACATTAGAGCATAATATTGTTTTTTTTTTTTTTTTTTTACCACGGAATCCTGGTTAGTTAAGGAGCAGGTAAACCAATGAAACATTTAATGTCTAATAAACTTGTTTCAATCTGCTGTAAGGTTAGCATATTCGGAAATGAATCACAAGACCCAGTAGATAATCCAGCCTTCCGTATTTATTGCAAGACTTGGTAACAAAAAGTAAATGAATGATTGGGAAACTTTATGAAGGCTCAAAACGTGGCGGCAAACTAGGATTAATTACTAGGTGGTGCTATTTAGCTTGCGATCGCCAGAGGCGGAAATTGTCGCGAAGTTCCCTCGAAGTTATTACCAGCTCTAAGATAGGTCGGGGCAAAGCTGTTTCGAGTTTACGACACTGAATTACGTTATTGAACTCCTGGAATAGGAAACGCATTAAGACTATTTTCAAGAAAGTCTGTTCATTAGTTGTCAAAACTGCGTTGAGAGAGCCATTTCTCTTCCCATTTCGCCCGCGATAAATTCTCGGGAAGTTTATGAGAGCGAGGAAAAACTCACTGCCACTCTGTTGCACTGTAGAGCACGAGTGGTATTTCGAGGTGAATAAAACTGAGGAATAAGATAAAGAAAGACAAAATACTCTGCAACTGTAAGCTTGTAATAAATATATGTATGTACACACACACACACACACACACACACACACATATATATATATATATATATATATATATATATATATATATATATATGTATATGTATATATATATCTTTATATATATACACACAAATTTATATAAATACATATATACTGTATATAAATATATAAATATTTGTATACATATACATATATATTTTCCTGTGGGATTCGCTTATACACTGAAGTCACGTGCATCTACTGTGATTTTTTAAAGCATATATAAAGTACATAATATATATATTATATATATACATAATATAAAAATGTATACATACATACATATGCTGTATAAATATATACAGTATATATATATAAAATATAGATATATGTATACATATGTATATATATTATATATATATATATATATATATATATATATATATATATATATATATATATATATATATATATATATATATATATATATATATATATATATATATATATATATATATATATATATATATATATATATCAGTTTACCTACTATTTATTCAACTTGTGCGCAAGGACCTCCTTACTCGCAAATTGAAAAGTTAAAATAATCACTGGATGGGAGCATAAAGCAGACTAAGATAACAAATTAACTAATTTATTTGCAAAATACACGTAAATGCAAAGCAATGATTTACAAAAGGAAATTAAATGGGCTTAATTACAATTTAATTCATTTGGCCCGTCCTGGAAGGCGAGAATGCAGAACTCGGCGATGGAACAGAGTACACGGCAATACAGCTTCACAAACACCTTTCTGCATTATGGAGAGATGCCGAGATTAATACCACCGAACAAGCACAAAAACGGAAATGTGTTAAGTAGCCTATGTTAGCGGAGGGCTAAGGGATGGACTTGATAATTATAGATGAACTTAAGGCAGTTTACAGCGTCTTCGAGATACACCTGGGTCATGTATCCAATCAATCACTAAGCACTCTTCAAGGAAAGTTTTACGTTATCCAAAAATTAACCATTGACGAGAAGGGATGATAGAAAAGATTACTTGTACAAAGGAGATTGAATCGAGATTCAAGAGCAAGGGAGATTGGAGGGAGAGAACTTAGTAAGAAGCCCGTGAGGTGTGACGCGGGGCTCGAAACGTGGAGGCCGAAAGATGGTTCAGACAGAGCAAAGCTGCAGACTCCGAGGGTGTGGTATAGCGGAGAGTGCCGTCCTTCAAGCGGTTCCAAAAGTCTCCTTTTCATCACGTTGGACCTACGGCATGGTCCTGTGTCTCCAAGGTGAGGAGAGAGCAAGATAGACAGACAGACGAGTCCTTTGAGGCTGAGGTGTAGGCGGAAGTTGCCCGCTAGAGTTTGTCTGAAAGAATTCGGCCTCGCAGTACAAAGTGGAAAGAGAAGGCAAACTTGGGGTCGGATATTAACTATCTGGGACTCTTTAGGTCACGGTAAATTAAAGCAAGACGAACTAAATGTCTGGTTCTTTTCCCCAAGTGAGAAAGACCTCTTAATTAAGTCAATTTGCCTGAGATATTTGTGACTATAGAAATATTTATATATATATATATATATATATATATATATATATATATATATATATATATATATATATATATAATGTAATATATAAAAAAATAACATAGATACATGTATATATATATATATATATATAAATATATATATATATATATATATATATATATATATATATATATATATATATATATATATATATATATGGACCCCACCTTTTCGCTGCCTTGGATTCTCATTTCACCTATTCCGGGATTTCTCTGTGGAACATATATACACATTATCTGCGAAAAATTCGCACATTTATGGTATTTTTCATAAAGAGATATTAAAAAATTACTGTGTTTTCATATCATTTTCGTGACTAAATGTACTTTTTGTCATAAACTAAAAAATATTCAGTTATAAACATTTTTAGATATTTTTTGGTGTTTTGAACTATTAAAATATGCAGTTATAAGAGTTTTTAGAGGGTTTTTAGATTCGGGGATTTTAGCTATTCGTGGGGGTTAGTGATACGCTATTGTTTACTATATATATATATATATATATATATATATATATATATATATATATATATATATAAATAAATATATATATATATATATATATATATATATATATATATATATATATATATATATATATATATATATATATATAAATACATATGCATATATATATATATATATATATATATATATATATATATATATATATATATATATATATATATATATATATATATATATGTATATTACATGTATTATATAACGCTAATCATAATAATAAAATAATGACAATTGTAATGCTCAAATGATACTGGTTAAATAATTTCTGTGACAAGTAGGGAAGAAGTGAAAGGAGAGAGTTAGAGGGCAGTCCGATGAGTGTTTATAAAAAAAAAAACATGCTTACCTTTCAAAACGTCAACACCATCCGAAGGTGGTGTGACTGAGGCGGTTGCTGATTTGCAGCTTTCCGACATTGCATTTGTTTTATTCAAGGATTCTGAAATTGTTTTTATTTTGCTCTAATATCCTTTTGAAGAATTATCTGTTTGTAAAAATGTGTTTCCTGTGTGGTACGTGTTTTGCCTCATGTTCGAGGTTGAAGATGTGTTTGTACATGAGTGGGTTTCACACCGAGACGGCTGTGGTGGCTCTTGATTATTTCTCACTTTGCTTTCGAACCTGATGAGACAGAAGTCTCTGAAGCTTGGACAAATGTACACATAACCAAAGACAACCGTTTTACTGAAAACCCCAAGCCACAACATAAAAAAAAAAAAAAAAAAAAAAAAAAAAAAAAAAATATATATATATATATATATATATATATATAGAGAGAGAGAGAGAGAGAGAGAGAGAGAGAGAGAGAGAGAGAGAGATGTCACTATTAGACAATATCCTTTCACGACAAGACACTATTGAAAGTAAGATTCATCTTGTTTTGCTTTTGCTCAGCCATCATTCTTTCAATCGTTATTGTGCATTCTCTGTCTCTTGGACTGTGAACATTATTAATTAGTTTCCAAATATTAACTATAATGATCAACTTGCTGCACTTCCCTAGGTCATAAAATTAATGGTTTATAGTTTCCCACGATGTATCCTAGACGCAGTGACGGATAATTATGCGAAGATAAATTTGTTACAAAAATTTAAAGGAATTTCTCTTCATCTGAGTGATCTTGAAATAAATTCTTTGCAATATCTTGCCTTTGTTCGGTACTATCTATTCGCATAGATGCTCTTATCCTTTCGTGGCAATATCCATTAAAACAGGTCTTTCTTCTTTGCTCTTCATCAGTCGGATTAACGTGTTTGTTCAGATCAGCCAAGGTCCTAATTGCATCTATTTGCTTTTCATTTCCCCCTCTCTTTTATCTCATCTCTTTATTCGTTCTCTCTTCTCCGTAATCCCTCACCATTTTCCTATCCTATTGTTGATGCGGGTTCATTTTTGCTTCATCTGACACATTCTTATTATAAATATCATATCAAAGCTTCTTCCTTATGGGCTTGTATTTCATTTCGTTGGTTATTCTGCGCTGTCAGTATGTCTTTTCTTTAGGGATTCTTGGATTAATTTCAACTGCAGGAAGTCGAGCTTTGGTTGCAGCATAGCCACTGTTTGGTGAGTTTAATGTTACCATATAGAGTGATATGTGATGTGTCTGATCCATAAAGATCATTTTTCAAAGTCGAAGAGCGTTCACTAATGGCAAGAAGCAGAGCCTCTGGTCTTTGATGAGGGTGGCTTTGAAATTTCCCTTCTTTTATTTTATCAGCTCATAACTCTTATCTTTCCAGGGTACGTTACGTGAACAAGTCAGAGAAGCTGTCACAGAACCAAGAAAACTCACCTGAAGAGCAACGGGGATTGACAGGAGCCTGGGGTCGGGGGTTTAGCATGAAATCAATAATAAAAGATAAAGGAACAGGATTCTGTGTGTTAAAGGTTCGAGAGACGTGACAGGCGTCGAGCTGAGTGATAAAATTCCGCATCTTATTTTTTGTCAACTTTCCGTAAAAATCGTTTGTTATGTTTTTTGAAAAAATTCCTTGAACTTTATCTTTGTTCTTTTGGCATACAAAGCACAGCTACAAATATATGTTGCCAAGAAAAGTAGCAGCGTGACAGTATAAATAGGAAAGTAAAATGATAACGTTTCACTGAGATTAAAGAGAACCGAAGAGATATGGTGAGGCATTGTTGCATACATCAAGATTTCTTAGTTTCAATACAAGTACTTACGTATCTATGTTTGAACGTGCGACAATTTTCCAAAATGGAGAATGGTAACAGTAATTTTATTAAAGTATGAAGCAGTTTGGGCGGCGCGCTGGATTTTACTTTATATAATTCTGAAAATGGGTTCATTACAAATGTCAAATTGACTGAGGTTCGGTACCAGTTATAAAGAAAATAAGGAGCAACAGGGATGCTAACATAAGGTAAAAAAAAAAAAAAAAAAAAAAAACTGAACATGGCGAGCGAACGAATTCAAAACATACGTAAATTTTCGAACATATTTGCTTAATTCCATCCAATTCTATCGGCTCATTTAAAATACAACACCAGATAATTCTTATTCACCAGTGAATAGACCATTTACTTTTGTGTATAGCTGCCAATTTCGTTACACTCTGCACCCGCACGTATTGTGTGCTTGTAAGATTTCTCATTTATCAATCGTATTTTTGTTATTGTTAATTGGCATAAGATCATTGGCGAATCCTGCGAGAATCGCTTTCAAAATTTTGGAATGAGTGGGGTAACACATAAAATGTCACGGTTACGTTGACTGACAGTAATTGCAATTATCACACAGACAACACAGATATTGCTGTTTATTGGTTAAACCAGTCAAGAAGCAAAAAGGATGATATTCCTTAATATTCACATTATAAATTTTATGGCCAGTGTTCTATTTCCCCCGGAGTTTGGAAATGTGAATGAGCATCATCAGATTTACTTTATGTGATGAGTTTTAATGTTCACAAAAAAGGAGCGGTAAAGAGATTAATAAAATTCCTCGGCAATATTCAAACTCTACCCTTAGGTCCTTGAAGCAACGAACCTAAGTGAGTGAGAGACGGAAACGAAGGTTAAACTTTCAATCAGAAATGAAAACAACGACTGAGCTAAATGAATAAGGAAACATGGATGGTAAAAGCGTCAATATGCGTAATAAACCCAATGAAACCAAAAGGGGTCGAGGATTAGAGAGAGAGAGAGGAGACAAAGAATAAAGAGATTACATAAAAAGAAGGAGAAATGAAAAGCAAATAGAGGGGAACTAGAAAACGAGTTTATATGAACAGAAATATTGGTTCACTAGACGACGTGTAAATAGCGAAGTGAATGATTCAATGATTACCAGCTGAAAAGGGCCATGCACTTCCCAGGGTAAATGTTAGCAGACGAGAAATGTCACTCCGCGAGAATAAAAAAAAAATATTGACGAAGAGAAACTAGCAATTGCTACTTCATTGTAGCCATTGCTATTTTTCTTTTCATTTCACCTGGGTTCTCTGCAAAAGACGCTTTCACGGGATTAGGAAAAAAAGATGATAATAATGAACCAAAGAAATGAAAGAACGTAGAAAACATCCCATGGATTCTATTACGGGATATTTATGATAACCTTGAAAGTGAAAGCCCAAATAAAGGCGATCATCAGAGCAGCTTATTTTGCATGGCAAGTGAGAGAGAGAGAGAGAGAGAGAGAGAGAGACTTCAGTGGTAATGAATAATAGAAAGGTGTATATTTATGTGGTGAAATAGAGAAATCAGCAAAAAGAGGCGTTTTTAACGGAGAGAGAGAGAGAGAGAGAGAGAGAGAGAGAGAGAGAGAGAGAGAGAGAGAGAGAGAGAGAGAGAACAGAATCATTTACGAAGAACTATGGAGAATATAATTTGTGCTATGAACCAAATGGTAGCACCAGAGCGAAGGTCAGCGACCGTTCACAGTGAATAGAGGAGCAAAACAGTCCATTGCTCTGTAAAACGTGCAAATATGGATAAATCATCAAAAAGTGCACATAGCCAGTACGTAAAAAATAAAGGCAATAAATAAACTAGGGATGAGAGATGAGATAAACATGTAAATAAGTACACGAATCATCACAAATTTCGAAAGCAGTTTACTTTCTGATAACAATCATGGAATGAAAATGGGAATATAGGTGCTTCGTGATCCACATCAGGTGGACTGGAAATACTCAGTATATCGACAGTAACCATCATCACATTTTACAACAGGCAAATCAATTAAGTAGGGCTTAGAATTGTGCCAAATGAATCAGCCATTCAGTTCATAATTGCTTTGGTATATGTCTCCTTACCTTGTTCGATATTACCAATTCCTGTGCAGGGTTGTGGTTAACGTCGATTTGTCTTGTTTTAGGTTTGATACTATTGTACAGAGGTTCAAACCTGATATATTTATTGTTATGTAATATAAAGTACAAATAATGAAATAATTAGGCAATGGATTGTATTGTTTGAGAGTATGAAACGGAATGCACTGCCGGAGGAAATGACACAAATGAAACAGATTTCATTGCCTGACGAAAGGGAATGGATTGCACTGCGCAATGCAATGAGGCGGACTGCTTTCTTGGAGGAAATAAAGTGGATTGCAGTTCTTGATTAAATGAAGAGTGTGTTGCTTGGCATAAAGAAAAACATGGAATGCCGCCTCAGTCATATTACATTTTTGACGATTCCTATATTCTTCTTATCACAACTTTTAGCCTCTGATTATTTGCTCGATATTAACGAAGAAATTAGTATCCACTGAGCTTCATACTTTTCGAAATTTTTATAATTACCGGCTTATGACTGCTGAGAAGTTTCCATACTGACTGACTTTCCTTCAACATTCAGTGACCCATGAGTAACAATTTGTGGGCAGCTCTGTATAACCAATAATACCAAAGCAACAACATCATCTCTAGCCGTTGAAATTTAAAAACCCTTCGAACACAGTCCTGAGAAATGATCATTCGTTACCATACACGTCATGGCCTTCTAACTGAAGGATACTTTCACCAAATTTATTAAAAATCTTGCTGAAGGAACGAATAATTGAAATCCTTTTATTAGCACTATTTTTGCAGTTACAAGATCACTCTTGCAAGGCTGCATTTGAGTGAGTGTGCTCTTGACAACGAAATGAACTAAAAAGGTTAAGATTCTGATGATTTGGTAAATATCTGAGGGACTCCAGTTCCAAGAAACAATATCTTTTAATCAATTTCTCCATGCCAAAATTCCCGGCTTCAACCAGAACAAGATGTAGATGGATGGCATGATATATATCTAAGAAGAATGGGCATAGCAAAATGTTTTGTACTTTTTACATTATGTACATATATATATATATATATATATATATATATATATATATATATATGTATATATATATATATATATATATATATATATATATATATATATATGACAACAAAAATTTTCTATACCCCTCCATCTTAGGTATAAATCATGCCATTCATTTAACAACAGAGACTCTCCTCATACACCGTATTCTAGTTGGAACTGGGAATTTATATATATATATATATATATATATATATATATATATATATATATATATATATATATATATATATATATATATATATATATATATATATATATATATATATATATATACATGAAATAGGTAACATCAGAGGTCATTGCTTTCTTTGTGGCACTAAGCTGTCCATTCCTCTAGTCTTCGTTTAAAGGAAAAGAACTTTGCTTAACAGGGTAGATTAAACATCACAAAAAAAAAAGAAGACCCATAAGAAAGAAAAAAAAAGCCAAATAAATAAATGATTAATAAAAAGTAAAATCGGAAAACAATGCGAGGGAAAAGAATGTGGACCCTTTTCAGAAAATTCAGTGACAGAGGAAAAATGAGGAATGTAATTATCGAAGATCTCGGATCGACTGAAAAATGACTTGGGAATCAGACAAATGGAAAGATGAGAATCGGAATTCTTAACCGCAATCAAAGAGCGGAAAACGGAAAAAGACGAGAGAGAGAGAAGAGAGAGAAGAGAGAGAGAGAGAGAGAGAGAGAGAGAGAGAGAGAGAGAGAACAGAATTATTTACGAAGAACTATGGAAAATATAATTTGTGCTATGAACCAAATGGCAACACCAGAGCGAAGGTCAGCGACTGTTCACAGTGAATAGAGGAGCAAAACAGTCCATTGCTCTGTAAAACGTGCAGATATGGATAAATCATCAAAAAGTGCACATAGCCAGTACGTAAAAAAATAAAGACAATAAATAACCTAGTGATGAGAGATGAGATAAACATGTAAATAAGTAACTGATAACACAATATGAACACAGGAGCAAAACTGATGTATACACGAATCATCACAAAATTCGAAAGCAGTTTACTTTCTGATAACAATCATGGAATGCAAATGGGAATATAGGTGCTTCGTGATCCACATCAGGTGGACTGAAAATATCCAGTATATCGACAGTAACCATCATCACATTTTACAACGGGGAAATCAATTAAGTAGGGCTTAGAATTGTGCCAAATGAATCAGCCACTCAGTTCATAATTGCTTTGGTATATGTCTCCTTACCTTGTTCGATATTACCAATTCCTGTGCAGGGTTGTGGTTAACGTCGATTTGTCTTGTTTTAGGTTTGGTACTATTGTACAGAGGTTCAAACCTGATGTATTTATTGTTATGTAATATAAGGTACAAATAATGAAATAATTAGGCAATGGATTGTATTGTTTGAGAGTATGAAACGGAATGCATTGCCGGAGGAAATGACACAAATGAAACAGATTTCATTGTCTGACGAAAGAGAATGGATTGCACTGCGCAATGCAATGAGGCGGACTGCTTTCTTGGAGGAAATAAAGTGGATTGCAGTTCTTGATTAAATGAAGAAGAGCGTGTTGCTTGGCATAAAGAAAAACATGGAATGCCGCCTCAGTCATATTACATTTTTGACGATTCCTATATTCTTCTTATCACAACTTTCAGCCTCTGATTATTTGTTCGATATCAACGAAGAAATTAGTATCCACTGAGCTTCATACTTTTAAAAATTTTTTATAATTACTGGCCTATGACTGCTGAGAAGTTTCCATACTGACTGACTTTCCTTCAACATTCAGTGACCCATGAGTAACAATTTGTGGGCAGCTCTGTATAACCAATAATACCAAAGCAACAACATCATCTCTAGCCGTTGAAATTTAAAACCCTTCGAACACAGTCCTGAGAAATGATCATTCGTTACCATACACGTCATGGCCTTCTAACTGAAGGATACTTTCACCAAATTTATTAAAAATCTTGCTGAAGGAACGAATAATTGAAATCCTTTTATTAGCACTATTTTTGCAGTTACAAGATCACTCTTGCAAGGCTGCATTTGAGTGAGTGTGCTCTTGACAACGAAATGAACTAAAAAGGTTAAGATTCTGATGATCTGATAAATATCTGAGGACTCCAGTTCCAAGAAACAATATCTTTTAATCAATTTCTCCATGCCAAAATTCCTGGCTTCAACCAGAACAAGATGTAGATGGATGGCATGATCTATATCTAAGAAGAATGGGCATAGCAAAATGTTTTGTACTTTAAATTATGTACATATATATATATATATATATATATATATATATATATATATATATATATATATATATATACATATGTACACACACACACATATATATATATATATATATATATATATATATATATATATGACAACAAAAATTTTTCTATACCCCTCCATCTTAGGTATAAATCATGCCATTCATTTAGCAACAGAGACTCTCCTCATACACCGTATTCTAGTTGGAACTGGAAATTACATATATATATATATATATATATATATATATATATATATATATATATATATATATATATATATATATATATATATATATATATATATATATATATATATATACAAATAGGTAACATTAGAGGTCATTGCTTTCTTTGTGGCATTAAGCTGTCCATTCCTCTAGTCTTCGTTTAAAGGAAAAGAACTTTGCTTAACAGGGTAGATTAAACTTCACAAAAAAAAAAAGAAGACTCATAAGAAAGAAAAAAGCCAAATAAATAAATGATTAATAAAAAGTAAAATCGGAAAACAATGCGAGGGAAAAGAATGTGGACCCTTTTCAGAAAATTCAGTGACAGAGGAAAAATGAGGAATGTAATTATCGAAGATCTCGGATCGACTGAAAAATGACTTGGGAATCAGACAAATGGAAAGATGAGAATCGGAATTCTTAACCGTAATCAAAGAGCGGAAAACGGAAAAAGACGAGAGAGAGAGAGAGAGAGAGAGAGAGAGAGAGATGTAAACAACAGCGACATGGAAAGTGAATGATGGGTTGATTTATGTAAACAATAAACAGCGGAGATAAACAATTCGGCTTACAAGAAAAAGAATTCTAAACAAATAATTTTCATTAAATATTTTCTCATCTATTACGTTTCATAAAAAATATCTCACTTTGTATCCATGAAATTATAGATAAAACATAAAAAAATGGCTAAAACGGATTGTTAAGGAGAAAAAGAAGACAGGGCAAGTCCCTAAGCCCTCAATCAGCAAAAAAGGAATATGCCAAAATATTTGGGAAAAGTAAATAAAGTATGTCATAAGCAGATGAAGTGAGAACTAACGCTCAGCTTCAAAATCTCGATGAAACAATTCAGTCTTTTCCCAAGGGCCAGTAACCGATCTACCATCATCTATTAGTGGTGGTGGAATGGAAGATGAGCCTGACTCAAAGATAGAAAAAGCCAATTTGGTCCACCACTGATGAGGCTGAGTAATTCCTTCAAGTTTCCTCTTCCGGGAATTGTTGTAATTTCTCTCAGCTATATAGTAAATTTTGTTCGCATCACGGCGAGACTCAACAAAAGTGATGTCATTTTCAAGTGAAGGATTTCGTCCCCATGTGTCGAATTTGGTCTGTTTGTCATGGTAAGCTCATCTACATATATCGTCAAACCTGACCTTGATGACTTTTCTAGGGACATACTTTAGTAAAATAGCCATCGGCATTTCATTTCACTTTTTTGGGGGATCTGGATCTGTCATAGCATCTGAAATCCAGCGATTAAAAACTCAACCTTTGACTTGCTTCTACTTACAAGTGTCTCAGATAAAAGCACCAAATCGTAGTTACAGGTACGACTCTGGAGATCAAGAAAATTTGACTTCAAGCCTCGAACACTTGAGTGAAGTACTCTGCAGTGTTTCTTACACTGATGAGTATCAGGCCTAGGGTTCAGCTCAATGGTTCCCGAAAGAATTGACATTAACATCATAAAATTCGAGACAAAACTAATAAATAGATTATAACGACATCAACAGAGTAAAAATCAACAGAACAACAAACAATAAAATACAAAACAACAATATTTTCATTATTTACAATGATTTCATTAAGAGGATGAAGAAAGCTAACCATATGTCATTGAAAAAGCCAGAAGCGACTAGCCGACAGGTGGAGCCGGGACACCTTGTAAGGCAAACAAGAAACCCGCCAGGTTTGCTACAATAACATGGGGAGGGCTGTCAAGATGGATTTAGAAATTATAGAAAAAATAGAAGGAAAATGCTATGTAAAGAAGACGACGCTTTCCTGCTAATCCACCACGCAACTTTTACTGTCTCATCAGCCTGTCCTACATACTTTTCGAAAAGAACAGGAAAACGAACAAGAAAAGAAAAAAAGGAAAATGTCTGATTTTACCCTCAACTAAGGGTTTTGTGAGCATACGCCTGATTTACCAACTTATTTATCTTGTGTTTGTTTAGCTGCACTATCTATGCACGAGTACAAAGTACTCTCGTTATTCCTCCAAGGTTTCCGTCTTGTTACCCAAGGTGCTGATATAAGTTTTTTGATGTGAGTGTTAATCTAACTCTCATGGTCTGCCTGGACGTCCTCAGATGTGTGTCCTATGACTTATAAACTACAAATTATCTTAACATCTTTGTTTTATTCTAGTTCATAGAGTAATTTATTTTCCTTATTTTTTAAACTCTTGAATGTACTCCTTTCTTGATCACTTACGGTTCACACATTAAATGGTATAAAAGATAGAGCAGAAAAAAGATAAACACAGAAGTCTTTCTCACTGAGCCACTGATTTTCTCTGGTACTCACACCATCAACTGTGCAGGGGCAAAAAAGCAGTTTATTCCCATATATACTCAATAGGAGTATTATAAAGGTTTTATAAGAGAAAGCTTTTGTTAGAATAAGAATATCATTCAAGGCATGTGCAAAATCGACCCATTGATTTCAAAAGAAATATGTAAAATATACTGATTTTAATAAAATTTAGTTGACATGGGACAAAGGGCAAAAGGTGTGAGGCCACCTGCATAGATAAACAGGTTTTTTCAAACCTACTGTTTTGAAACATTCGGATCTCAATGGAAACATGCAGCATTGTAAAGTCTTCAGTTGTTAATCATTAAATCATTCACTTCGCTATTTGCATTTCGTCAAATTACCCAACATTTCTCTTCAAAGAAATACAGTTCCTAATTCCCTTGTGTTTGCTTTTCATTTCCCCTTTTCTTTCATGTAATCTCTTTATTCTTTATATATGCTCTCTAATCCTTGATCCCTCTGTCTCTTTTGGTTATTCTTATAATGTAAATTTTTCTTTGAGGTTTAACGTTATCTATTTATATTATTATTCTGGCATTTAACTAATGGTACACATACACACACGCATATATATATATATATATATATATATATATATATATATATATATATATATATATATATATATATATATATATATATATATATATATATATGTTAAAGGGCCCTGTCGAACCTTGACAAAGGGCCTTTGAACCTTACCTGAATTCAATTGGTATCTGAGCCGGTAGCCGAGAAGTTCCTTTTCTCTCTCTCTCTCTCTCTCTCTCTCTCTCTCTCTCTCTCTCTCTCTCTCTCTCTCTCTCTCTCATTTATCTATTCTGTCTAAGGTGTGTAAATCAAATCCTAAACTACAAAAATAGAGTTTATTAAGTTAGCTTGATGATCAGATCATGCAAAATGAAATTATGGAAGGTGGATATTAAACTCAATTAGTATTTCCCGAAACAAAGCAAATAACTGTATGGCAGATATGATACGGGGGAATTAGCTCCCGCCCAACTCCAAGTCTCCAAAGATTCCCCCCATTAACACTTAAGTCTGTTACCATAACTTTCAAAGTCTTTTCTGTCTTTCGTTCCATTATAAAAGATCACTTCATCCCAGCAATCAATCAATCAATCAATCAATCAATCATTTCCTGTGGCACCCACAGGGATGCACAGGGCCTCGATGAACTCACGACACCACATTCTGTCCTAGGCTAACTCCCCAAGATCTCCCAACACTCTTCTCCTGCTTCCCGCCTCGTTATCCTCAACCATGTCTCCTTTGGCCTACCTCTACCTCTTCTACCAAGGGCAACCCACCCCGGTGCATCTCGTACTGTTCCCTGTCTTCTATACGAGTACACATGGCCTAGTCACTTCCAGCGTGAGAATCTAACATACTCATCGACCGGTTGTATCCCACGTTACCTCTCATTCTGTTGTTTGATATCCTATCCCTCCAATTAATTCCTAATATTCTTCTGAGCGCCTTATTTTCAAATGCTAAGAATTTATTGTCCGAAGTCACTGTACTGTACCATGACTCATGCCCATAAATCAAAATACTGATAACTATTACCTTATAAATTTTGGTTTTTGTATGCATAGAAAAATTGGTATTAAAACTCTCCTGTCATGCTTAGGTCTGTGGGTATGCCTATCTCCCCCACTGTTTGGTGTTTTTGCTATAAAGGTCTTAAGACAGCAGTCCGGCGGCGATAACCGTAGAAAAAGAGAAATTATAACTAATAACTGCTTTTAAACCGGCCAAGATTCGAATCGTTGTCTTTAAATAGAGCCAATTTCCGAACCCTTTCTGGTGCAGAAGCAGTTTTCAGTTATAATTCCCCTTCCATGTAAATTATTCCTAAGGGGTTTCATGAATGCGATATATATATATATATATATATATATATATATATATATATATATATATATATATATATATATATATATATATATATATATATATATATATATAATATATATAAAACTTCAGATCTTTCTTTGAGATCCAGTCTTTATGAGCATCAAGCTTACAGGCGGTGAAGTTGAGATTTTATTGGGCGCTCAGGAGACAGGAATAAGCAATCTGGGGAGAGAACGAAAAATATGTTGTTGTTGAACAGAATGGCCAGTATTGGCTAGTTTTCTAAAGTATTTTATCTGGAAAGTTCACAGAGGGAAAATGATGGTTTTGTCCTTTCTGGCTGCTTTTGCTGGGTTTCTTTATTTTATTCTTTGAGTCTACTTTATCTGATGCTTTGCACATCAATCGGGAAATCAGTAAAAGAATGACCGCCCTATAAATTTTCCCTTGCATGGAAATGGAACATGAGATAAGAGAGAGAGAGGAAGTGAGAAAGTATTACTAATGAAAAGAAGTTTCAATCTCATTGCTGTCTTCGAAGCAATAACACACAGAAGACATACATGAGAATATAAATTGTGAAAAATTCTTAGAAATTCCTTCTGTATATCTCATGAGAGCTATCATACACAGCTTCGATGATGGTCATGAACAAACATATATATATATATATATATATATATATATATATATATATATATATATATATATATATATACACACATATATATATATATATATATATATATATATATATATATATATATATATATATATATATATATATATATATATATATATATATATATATATATATATATATATATATATATACAGTTTATATATGATGTTCGTGAACCAAAAATAAGCACTAAATTTTTTCGTAATATTTCAACAAAAATGGACCGTAAATATTTGCATCTGAATTTTAGATTCACATTTTTATATCACCATTATATCCACAATGATCTAGGCATGTAAAGTTACTATCACTCCCCTCGCCTAAAATTCGATCTTCCCGCAGTGTTAATTATTTTTAAATTATATAATCAGTTGACAAGGACTCTTAAAAAAAGTTGTCTGTTATTTTACAATGGCATCGTGTTTACCCCATATAAAAATGGGAAAAAGCACGTTAAAAAACAAAAACAAAAAAAACGAAGATTTTACAATGAGGTAACGACAAATTTATTAAATCGTTCCACTTTTCATTTATTTGCTTTTCTTGTTTCTTTAGTATTTGTATCGACTTATTGAATGCCACATGCGTTTCAGATATTTACGCATTCCTTTTGCTTCTCGGTATCTCCTGGTACTGGCCCCACATCCAATTATTTCACTTCCCCTTTTTACACTTTTCTCAATGGCTCCTGTAACACCTTTTTACTTTTCCCGTCTTTTTATACCGTGTTTTTTTCTTGCTGACCCCACACCCTGACTTTTTCGGTATTTCATTTTGTTTTTCTTTTCAGGATATATTCCATTTGCCGTCGGTAATAAAATTTGATCTTATGGAATGTGTATTTATCTTTTTTTGTTTTCTCTGGTCTATCCCACCTTTAGATTTGATTAGTTCAATGCCATTTGGATTGTATCTTAAAATTTGGTAAATATATAAATCATTTTTCATTTATGGGTATTGGTTTGCTTTCATTACTATTGTCTAAAAAGGTCACCGTTGTGATCAGCATTATATTCTGCTTTATTCTTCCTGAAATAACCTGGCTTTGTGAAAATGAACAACGCAGTGTGACACCAAACATACTTTTGATAGTGCTGATCTCCATATAATCCATAATTCATTTATATCATACTATTTACAACTGAGCAATTAATTTTCACTTATCACCAGTAATGACAATATTAATTTCATTCCTAGTAAGCAAATTAAGCTAGAGTCCAGGATACAGCTAAATACGCATTTCCTCGTCTGACCCAAGACCCAGCCGAAAGCAAGAACAGAGGAGACCTGACTAGGAAACTTTTCTGGAAAGCTCCGGGAGACGCTGTCCTTCGACACTCTTTGAGCCGTTATTCCCGGCCACTAAAGTCCTAAACTTCCGACGCGGCCCTCGGAAATGGCCAGATCTTGGGGTACTTTAACTCAATTGGCACTCTGATGACCCAGTTACAGCTAAAGTTAGAAGCATTTAACAAACTTGAATATTGCGAAACAGAACTGTGGCGAGGAATGGAGAGGGGTTGTGGGGGAGGGGTTGGAGGGACAGCAATATTGGAAGGACCCCGGAGAATTTTTGACATGGAGTGCCAACGGAGAGAGAAGGACCCGTAACGTACGGGTAAGTATCTCGGTAAAGTTTGTTTCGTCTCTTGGTCTCGAGACAACTCCTCACTTAATGTATCTCTTATCTACTATTGAACGACTGGTATCCGATGGCTGTATGTATAATTTTGTTTCTATTTTCACATCATATTATTAAGCATTGCTCTTTCACACAAACCGCACTTTGACACACAGATAGCAAGGACGATATCATTTTGAAAAATCAAAGGTCAATTGTTGCATTGTTTTGACTTTTCAGTTCATCCCTACGACACCTTTCCAGCAACGAACTTTTGTCTGCACAAACACACAGAAACAAATTCTTTTTGGAAAATAAAAGATAATCTTCTATTGGTCTGACTTTTCTGTTCGTATATTTTCCTTCAACTCTACATCTTTCCAACAATGAATATCTGTTTATGATTCCTTATTTATAATATCGTAGATTTATTCATATGCTTATTCTTGTCTGTCCAGTAAGAATTTAAATCACACATTTTACAGGATTTCTTCTAACATCGCAATATTGCCTGGAAATACTCTTGTCAGAGGACCACCATATTTCCTGCATGTGGAACCCTAATAGAGACATGAGGCTAGCAGGAAAGTTCCGCTCCGGTTTTCTTTGCCAAACGTCGTTCCAGACATGTCTGACGATGTTAGATCGGGCTATGTAACGGACTTGGTTGAAAGAAAAAAAAAATACAACTTCATGCTCGATCTTAATAAATATCATATGCGTAAACGAGAGAGTTGAATGAATTCCCCCCCAAAAATATGGATTCAAGACGACCTGCAGTTAATGAGGAGAAATTGCAGTGCGGGAATGATCAAATTCCTTTGAAAACAACTGGACCTTTTAGCTTCTTCAGATTTGTTTCACATTTTTCAGAATTTTGCCTTAAGATGTAATTTTACTTGTAGAATCCCGTAAAAAAGAATTAGATATTACTGACAGTATTTAAAGAGGGGAAAACGCCATCATGTTCAGTTGCTATACATTGCCTGTAATTTTAGTGAAATACTTTGATTTTCTATTTAGAATTTTATTTTTTCTTCTAAAGATAGTAGTATGGTCGTAAAGTCCTGATTTATATTGTATCAAAATTACCTAGCTGGTGATTTTCAAGACCCTACTCACTTCCGAGATTCTAAATTTTTTTGCGAAATTTGGGGTCAAGAAATGCATTTTTTAGTCGAAACTGTATCATGATCCACTGAAAAATTCTTCTGCATCATAAGTGCAGCAGGAAAAGGGTATTAGAAATTCAATTTGTTACCTCTACCCTGATTAAAGTATTCTGGGATTGATCATGTTAGCGAAAACAGTCACCATGTTCGCATTTTTACCCTTTTTTGCTTATCCTAAATAGCACCTTTCAAAAAAGATTTGATACCTATAGTATTCCATCAGTGAAGTTTTTTCTTCTTTATGATGATCATATGAGGGAATTCGTTTGTGACATTGCAGCATACGGTGTGATAATACTTAGAATTGAATATATATATATATATATATATATATATATATATATATATATATATATATATATATATATTTATTTATTTATTTATTTATGAATGTTGATTGATCTATTACTCTTGCCGTGGCGTCGCTGATTCTGACTGGGGATCAACACTCGCAAAACAAGAAAATGATAATTTTAAAGAAACCTCAATTTGAGATAGGACTTAGTAGAGAAATTCTAGATCTTAATTAATTACATGTATTTACATAAAATCAGAAGAATAACACAATGGAGCTCCAAGCGCTGGCTCCTTGGCACCTTGTTTACGTTAAGTGTCAAAGCAAGGGAGCCACAAACATCCACATTATACTCTGAGAGAATCTCTTAAAAGATGATTAATGACTTATACTGGCACTAAGGATTGTGTTACATAAACAGATACAGTGCCACAACTATACAGTTTGTAGCTTGAGGACTGATGAAAGAGGAGGCACCGTGAGACAGCAGAGAGACACAGCAGTACGTGTACCTATTCTGCAACATAGAAAATGCACACGATCACTTCGAGTTGTTAAATTGATGGGTAAAGTTTACTTAGAGCGCTGAAGGCTGAGAGAAGGAGTCGTTCAAGGTAAGATATAATGCAAACTGGGAGTGATACATATGAGTAATTTAACACCAGTGATGTTAACACCAATTTGTTAAGACCTTTAAGAGGATTTCAAGGGAGGACGTGAGCAGTGGGGAAACGCAGTTGGAGAAGGTGTTGCCGAAATAACTTTCCAGTACAACACAGTACCTGAATTCCCGGAACAAGGAGTCTCGAATGTAGAGCCAGTTGAATCTTCGTTAATAGGGGCATCGACAATTGGCAACAATGGACAGAGGGAATCTCTGTGGGTGGCCAGCTGGATGGCCTCCTTGCAAGGTATCTGCGTTTGGTAAAGGTCTGCCCAATACTGCCTTGTTTGACCTCTGACCTCCTCCTTATATGCTTTCTGTTTCCGAGTTTTTTGGCTTGGGTCCAAGATGCTCAATTCCTGTTACTCGTGCCTTCCGGCAATTCAGGTTTTCTGTCATTGTTTTTCGGTTTGCCTGGAATATGGAGAACATCTCGGCAGAAAGGAGGATTCAGCAGGAAATGGGACAACTGAGAGGTCGTTAAGAGGGTGAGAGGTTTAGGATGAACAAAAGCCATATCAAATCGGTAATTGCACAAGGTGTGGCCCAAATGAGGCCTACTTGCTTCTTGTGTGGACTGCTTGATATGTACTTGTTGGGAAAGTCAAATGTCAAAAAGCAGAGGGTTCAGTAAGAGTGTCCATTATTCATAAACACTCAGCAATATATATATATATATATATATATATATATATATATATATATATATATATATATATATATGTATGTATGTATATATATGTATATATATATATATATATATATATATATATATATATATATATATATATATATATATATATATATGTATATATATATATAAAATTCTGGGCATTATCTCACTGTCAGCTGCAATGTCACTAAAAAATTCCCTCCTATGATCATTAAATCGAATAATATAGGGTAACAGAAGCCATCTTAAAAAAGAATAAAAATTCACTTATGGTATCACAGTTCTATATGTATCAAATCCTTTTTGAAAGGTGCTATTTAGGATAAGCAAAAAAGGATGAAAATGCGAACATGATGACTGCTTCGCTTTCATGATCGTGGTAGAACTTGAATCTGTTGCTAGGAAGATTTTCTTGGTGATATCTGGAAAGGAAAAAATGGGGGTGTCTGATAACCTCTCCTTTAATACCTGAAAAGCTTCTTGTTGGCTTGCCTTCTGTTCAGATTCCCCATCCTCCCTTAAGAGATCCGATAATGAAGCAGATACGGTTGCAAAGTTCTTGACGAAATGGCGGTAGAAACCTGCAGCTCCTAGAAATGATTTCACACCTTTCTTACACCGAGATCTGGGATACTCCTTAATGGCCTTCACCTGTAAATTGTTTCATTCAACATCTCTTTTACTTAGGGTGTGTCCTAAGTATTCAATTCTCGTTCCTAGGAAAAAGTATTTCTTTAATTTTAACTTCAAATTAGCTATCATAGGACTCTTCAAGATTTCTCTGACAAGTCTTACATGTACCTCCATAGTGTTGGTGGCTATTATCAAATCGCAGTGTAAAAGTGACGCCTTTCCCCAGTAATCCATCAAACACGATATCCATTAATTGGAGAAAGTTGCTGAGCCAGACTTGAGACCAATGGGCATTCTTACTTATTAATATCTACCTTTACTAGTGGAAAAAGCAGTTAATTTTTTGCTTTTTTGATCTAAGAGAATTTGTAAGAATCCCTGGAGTAGATCTACTGTGGTGAAGTATCGTTTTGATCCTATGGACGTGATGAGATCCCTCATAGACGGCACTAGATAAGGATCTGTTACTGTGAATTTATTTAATTTCCTAAAGTCTACCACAGCTCGTAAGATTGTATTTTATTTTATCTTGCAAATCGTCTCAATTGCATTTATTAATTTCTTCTGTATCAGGAGCTTCTTGAGTTCTTTTAGCTTTTTCCTTATGTATTCAAAATTCTTTTAATGAATCTGCACATGTAGAAGGGTCTGAATTACTCATTCTTCTAACATTTAATTTAGTTTCTTGGGCTTCTGTTACTCTGTATGGGCATGTAGACCTTGTTGCTTGTTTATAATTCATTCCACTTCTCACTTCTCTCCCTATGTATACTTCATCTCTAATCTTATGGTCTGTGGGTTTCAATCTTTCTTGGTGTCTTTATATCATAGCCTTCTCTGCCTCCTCCAAGTTCTTATTCAATTATTTATGTGTTACTTTAAAGTAGTTCATTCGTATTTTCATAATATCATCTGGGTTGTATGTTTACCTTCTCTACCTTGAATGTATAAAAAGCTTCTTGAATCTTAACATTGTTTAATTCCAACCCATTATCTGAGATTGTAAGTTGTGGAGCAGAATAATGGCAGAATACCTTGTCAAGGAGAGCACGGTACAGTCTCTAGCACTCTTACCAGTTAATGGTACGAACTCGGTATATCTGGTTAGTGCATCGATACGTACTAGTATGTTTTTATTTCCCCTACTTGTGGCATGTAGGTATGTAGATTGGTGATTAAATCTAATAATAATAATAATAATAATAATAATAATAATAATAATAATAATAATAATAATAATACAATACACACAATCTAGATACACGAGATAAAATTATAAAAATGATAACTGGCAATTTTTTGGCAATTGCATCTTTCTGAGGATTGATGTATTCCCACCTCTTACTGTAAGGGGCCTAATATTTATGCACATATCCTTGATTGCATG
Organism: Macrobrachium rosenbergii; assembly: GCF_040412425.1. Lineage (NCBI taxonomy): Eukaryota > Metazoa > Arthropoda > Malacostraca > Decapoda > Palaemonidae > Macrobrachium > Macrobrachium rosenbergii. The sequence goes on from NC_089769.1 coordinate 24,320,265, forward strand.
ATTCCTGTATTTTACGGTTTTTATTATGATTCCATATTATGATTCTGAATATTAGGCATCTGAATCATGTTGGATTATTCTTATGGATTTTGAGGGTAAAATACTTTGCATTTATCTCCATGATACACTTTTGACTTTTGAGGTATTTTGCAAATCTGGTTAGATGTATGTGCAGACAACATTGTTTTGTGTGTTGCCTGAGTGTTTTTTGGTATATGGCCACTTTGGTTTGTGATTACATATTGCAGTTTTACTGATATAAATGCAGAGGACCACATAAACAGGTGGCCGAGCAAATATATGTAAATCAATTTTTAAATACATTTCTGTAACTATGTTTAAGATGAAGCTGTTAAAACAATCGTTGAGACAATAACACAATCGTTGGAACTGTTCTCGGAGGAGGCTAATGAAATGCTGATAACGTAGGTAATGACTTCATGTGTTGAGAATGCTGATACTATGTAAATACCGGAACAGTGATATCATGGTATACTGTACAAAACTGTATAGAATGTCTGAAAACCGGAATGATGACACAGACAGATTTAGTCTGAAACAAGTGAATTGCAAGCGTGTATACAACCATCTCACTGTAACCCTAAGTCTTTTGTCAGCTAATCATTTGTAATGTTGTATTTCAGTTATTCTAAATGTTATAATTTTAGAAGGAATAATATTATTTTATTAATTACAGTTAAAGTGACCTGCTTTTGTGGTTTAAAGTGACTAAATGTGACTAATCGGCAACGCGCGACCCGCGCATTTTGTGTTATATAGAGAGAGAGAGAGAGAGAGAGAGAGAGAGAGAGAGAGAGAGAGAATGGGTGTGTGGTCGCGTGCAGTAGGCTTGACGATTGAACGTCTGTATGAGAAAACAGGCGAGCTACCATATTGTAACCTTTCGGTCGGCAAACGCAGAAGTTAAAAAGCACATCTGAATTTCACTGGTCCATAGCTGTCTTACAAATGAATAATTATCTACTTAGACCACCCTGATAGGCGCCGATTTTTGTTTTGATGAAATCATTATCAAGAAAAAAGAAAGTTGAAACAATTATCGTAAAAATTCCTTGTCCAAAGAAAGCAACAAGCCAAACAAGTAAGCAATCACATTCAAAACGAATCTCCTCGAACAATTAGCGGTGACAAAGACACCTGAACTGACGAGTTTCTGGTGACAAAACAATGGGTTCTTGGTCTTTGTACATGAAGCTGGAAACCTCACAAAGACCATTTGTAATACATTCATCGGGAAGAGAGGAAGACCAAGAACAGAAAAGGATTTCCTGTGATGCTTATTTTTCGCTTCATCAACATTATCTCGTTACTGACGTAGCCGAGATATTGTTTTCCCAGCTCTACTGTCATGTTAATCATTTGTCATTATCAAGTCAATGGAAACAATGACAAATATGATCTCATAGCTTAACATTATTGTTTTCTGGTATCCAACTGTTGTTGCATTTTATCATCATGGAATTGGGGACTCGTCAATTTGATCTTGGTCCTTTAACCAACCCCGCCCACTTTTTTCACTAGTTTCCTTCATTTACTAATCATGCATATGGAGTAGGCTAATTCATTTGCATCACTGGTGTCGAATATGGACATAATGACACTTGTTACCTTTTACCTCTGTTATAAACACGAGCTTACACATTCTTTGGAACATTCTTATTGTGACTCCATTCACGCTTAGTTATGTAAGGAAACGTCTGGAATCTCCAAACCTTAATTAAACACACCGAGATTCATCCTTAAGGGCCCGTGACCCTCCGTTACTTGTATTGTGCCATTCACTTCTGTTTTAGAGAAGCATTTGCTATTCCTTTGCATGCATAGTCTTCCTATCTAATCCTTCCTCAAGTAATCCGTCTAACATATTTGTTGTTCCATCTCCCCTCTACACTAACAAAGCATATGAATTGTGCACACACACTTCATAGATCTACATCTGTCCTTCCTGTTCACTTATTCAAATAACTCTACACAGTTTACACAGCTTATGGCATTTTGTCATTTTATGAGCTGTTCTCAGTGTCGTGGATCTCTGCTCCCCATCTCCCTGAGATTCGATGTCTCCTCTCAGAAGAGCTGCTGTAGCAAAACGTATGTTGTTTTCCTGCATTATTCATTTGCTCTGTCATATTTCTTCAGTCTCTATATGCCCTGTGAAATAACTCCATCTCAGCTCACTATTATATCATCCACTCATTCTTCATATCTACATCTGCATACATGTATCTACGTGAACTACTTGAAATATTAGTGAGAAAACATTTTGAGTTCCATTCGGCGTCTATGTATTTATACCTTCAGTTATTTCTCTTTACGCAGATTATGAAACCCTTTCTTCTCTCATCCAAATTCACTTACATGTTTTTCTTTTCTTATGTAATCAGGCATTCCATCCATTTTTTAAAGATATCTCCTTATTTCTTATTCATTTCCGTCACTTCACTTCTTTCTATCACCTACTTTTGCATGCAAGTCACCAGCACAATTTCAATTTTACCATTACCACTTCCAGCAAGGCTACGATTAATGCCCAGCTTTAAATAATTTTTGATTAGCTTTTTCTGCCTACTGGGACTGAGAAAATACGACCATTACTTTCTTACCAGTTATTATTTCCATTGAAAGGTCAGATAGCAACACTTGGTTTTATCTTTCAATATGTCCACATTTAGCCAAGTAATACACTTAAAACAATTCATTTCCCAAATATGTTCATTATCTCAAACCTTGGGTTTTATGATTGTTTGTTAGTTTTCAGTAGATATGGCTGTAGCACGATCTCTGGCATGCCTTTGAAAAATTAAAATCTTTCATTTTCAAGTCATTGCAAGAGACATTTGTTCCTAGAGTATGATGCTTGTAATGTAATGATTATTTTTAGGCTTAATTATATACTTGATGTGCTTTCTTTTTTTGCATTTTTCAGTTTAATTGGGGTTGTTCGTTATCTTTCTCTTTCACAGTTTCTAAGTCAAAAACGTTTCTGATCCTTGGCTACAAGGGGACGTACATACATAACTCTAGTTTTGCTACCAATCAAGGCTAATTTGCAGTCTGAATGGGAAGTGCCAGAATGTCAGAAAATCTGTCCGTTTGACAGCTCATTTTTCGACATTCTCTATTCAACGTTTGTTTTTATTTAGACCATGACTATATGCATTCGCATGAGAATATGTTTTATTTCAGATATTTCGAGGCGTATGACAGGATCTCCATTTCTGTAAAGCAATTTGCACTAGACTTAAATAAGTAATGTTATATTGTGAAGTCTCAGTTCTCCACCGCACTTAAGGCTTTTAATCATATAACTTTCCTGAGGGATGTCTAAAAGTAATAGGTATTGCCTTTTCAGGTTATAGAATCCTTGAGCATGATATAATATTCCAAGGAAGAGAAATACAAAGTGAAGGCTGAAAGACTTTAAGATAGCACTAAAATAAAGTTTAGTATATTAAATGATTATCAACTTTCATCCTCTGTCCATTCTTTATCTCAGACGGGAGACTTGTTTAAACCATGGAATGTTGGCCATGAAGTGAGCACAAAATTTCTCATTATCCTTATGCAATAAAAAATCCAATCTAAGGTCAATTTTGGAACTAAACAGACTGCATCTCAAGAAAATTAAATTGCTAGTCGACCTATCGAAGAACTAAAATTATGCTTATGTCATCAACATCAGTCATAATAGCAACAATGATAAGGAAGCTTATGACACTGACGATGATATTTCAAGTGGGCGAGTTGGGGAGAGAGGGTGGGACAGACAGGGGGCGGAGCGCGGAACAGTACGGAACTGTCATCACTCCACAGTTACTAAAGTTAAGTATACCTTAGTTTAACCAGACCACTGAGCTGATTAACAGCTCTCCTAGGGCTGGCCCGAAGGATTAGACTTATTTTATGTGGCTAAGAACCAATTGGTTACCTAGCAACGGGATGTACAGCTTATAGTGGAATCCGAACCACATTATAACGAGAAAGTTACTACTCTCCTTTTCATTCTTGTCGAGTTTTTTTCCAAGAACCAAGGCTAATATCTACAGCCAAATAATGATCTTTCCTGCCCGGGGGAAAGGTGACGGATGGAAGAAAGGAGAGGCTCAACCACGAAGGAATCCACATATGAATGTTTCAATTAATCATCAAAATCTGCTGTCATATTTTTTTCTTTATTTCCGGGAGAATATCGTGGTACCTATTTACAACGTGATGTTGATTCACTTCGTGGAATTGCATGATAATACATCTGTAGGAGGCAATGACATTTTAATTAAAAGAGAAGAAGAATCCTAACTGGAATTCGAATCAGTGTATGGAAACTTGATTTCCTAAAATACTAATATGGTTACAACTTTTCTCCGAAAAAGTCAATTAGTTCAGGCTGATCAAATAACGTCTGGTTTGGAGATACAAAATATGTTATTAGAAATGCAAAAAAGGGCAATAAGAAAAAAAAAAAACAAAAAAACACACAGGCACAAACTATAGGCACACGATACATAAAGTATGAATTATGCCACTTAATTTTCTCGACTACGTGGTCGACTGTACTTTGGAATGCATTTTCTGTGAATCTTCGAGTGTGTGTGAGGCTGGGGGAGCTGCCTGGTTTGACCCTTTGCCTCTAAAGATCTCAGTTTCTTTTGTGTTGAAATGTTAATGACAGCAGTGGATAAAATTATACCTTAGTTTAACTAGACCACTGAGCTGATTAACAGCTCTCCTAGAGAGGGCTGGCCCGGAAGCGTATTTACAATCTGTATACACAGTCGTGAGCATACCAGCCAGTAGCCAATCACCAACCAGATCACGTAGCCAATCAGATTCGAGCAATGACGTCATCGACCGCATATTTTAATTAGCTATATTTTGCCGTATATTAGACAACTGTGTGTGAGCAGCAATAACCCATATGAGAAATATTGTTCAAAATTAACTCACTGGTGTATTTTTATGCATTAAAGAGCCCAATAATAAATAAAAAAAATATGCACGCACAGAGTGACGTCATTGTCTTCTTAAAACTAAATAGAAGAGTCCTCATTCCTCCTTTGTGAAAGCAATATTGACATTTTTTCCCCGCTACGTTGTTTCAAGTATGGCGTTTTATGTCGTCAATATAATAAAATCTTCTGTTCATGTAACTATATTAGATAAAAGCTTCATTCTGAATAACAATAATAATTATTTAGCAGTAACTGAGCTAAAAATATACACAGTTAATAGGGCCCCCTTTTTTTTTTTTTAGAATCCATAATGTTAATTAAGTCAGTTGCTGTAGATAAGCTTATTATAATGATGTAACTTGGTTATAAATAGTGCGTGCAATATAAAAACTTGGGTGATGTTGTTTCGTGTAAGCTTTGTGAACAGAATAATGGGCTACTTTCCACCTGTATACAGTATTCTATGAAATGTGGAATTTTCTAGCAGTTTAGACATTTGTATGTTAAAAAATTAGTAAAGTCGATATAAGTTATTATTTTAAGGCTTTGTTAAATTTCCTTCTTTGCTGTTAATTCATAAGGTGTTCTCAATTGCGTCTCATCTGTTGTTTACATTTTTGATCGACGATGACGTCACTGTTCGCTCCATATCTTAATTTAATTTAACACAATTTTAGTCTCTTTTATGGACACAAATACACAAGAGGGTTAATATTTGAACAATATTTCTCATATGGGTTATTGCTGCTCACACATTTGTCTAATATACGATAAAATATAGCTAAGTGATATGCTATTCGCATATAGGCTGGATGACGTCATTGATCGAATCTGATTGGCTACGTGATCTGGTTGGTGATTGGCTACTGGCTGGTATGCTCACGACTGTGTATACAGATTGTAAATACGCGGCCCGGAAGATTAGACTTATTTTAAGTGGCTAAGAGCCAATTGGTTACCTAGCAACGGGAACTACAGCTTATTGTGGAATCCGAACCACATTATACCGAGAAATGAATTTCTATCACCAGAAATAAATTCCTCTAATTCTTCATTGGCCGGCGGAGAAAAGATATCTTTGTACATAAGAGTGACGTATTTGTGTTCAGACGATGAAGGTTGTGCATTTGGCTCCCCCGGTAGCACCAGGGGCTTTAGACCTATTTCTGCTCATCTTATTTAAAGATTTAAGCAGTATATTGATTTAAGTGAATGGGTATGTGATTTATTCTGGTCGTTTTCTTTCCCGTGGATATTTGTCAGAAAAAATTAGCATCGTCTCACCTAATACGATCTCTAAGAGAAGTAACAATCCTGTCATTTCAAAGCCCAATTATGAGTGTAAATTCCTTGTTTCATTTAACTGGGAGGCATCTTTTATGCAGTCCCAACAAAAATACCATTACAGTATTACCAAGTCATGTGGCCATTTAAGTAACAAAAACTCTTCACATATCTCATAATCCATCTGGATGCTCGCGCACATACATAAAAACACATATATGTATGTATAAATTTCTGACTCACGTCGGGATCGAACCCAGGTCTCTCAGGTGGAAAGCAAGGGCGTTATCCACTGGGCCATACAAGTCTAAAAGAAGTTGGAACCTGAGAGCAGAACCCAGGTCTCTCTCAGGTGGAAAGCAAAGGGCGTTATCCACTGGGCCATACAAGTCTAAAAGAAGTTGGAACCTGAGAGCAACTGCACCCAGAATTACCTGCTCTCAGGTTCCAACTTCTTTAGACTTGTATGGCCCCAGTGGATAACGCCTCTCTCCACCTGAGAGACCTGGGTTCGATCCCCACCCGTGAGTCAGAAATTTATTTCTGTTCCACACGTGATTGTGTGTTGATGATTTCTATCTTATTCACTCAGAAGGATAATTCGAATGAAATGTTGTCTATTGGGTCATTGCTGAGTCGGGAAGTTGGGGAAAACTCGCTGGTATGCAAAGCAGTTAGCTTGCCCAGGTAATTCCTTGGGTGCAGTTGCTCTCAGGTTCCAACTTCTTTTAGACTTGTTATTCCAGTGGATAACGCCCTGTTTTTCACCTGAGAGACCTGGGTTCGATCCCGACGTGAGTCAGAAATTTATTTCTGTTCCACACGTGATTGTGTGTTGATGATTTCTATCTTATTCACTCAGAAGGATAATTCAGATGAAATGTTGTCTATTGGGTCATTGCTGAGTCGGGAAGTTGGGAAAACTTCGCTGGTATGCAAGCAGTTAGCTTGCCCAGGTAATTCCTGGGGTGCAGTTGCTCTCAGGTTCCAACTTCTTTTAGACTTGTATGGCCCAGTGGATAAAAATCGCCCTTGCTTTCCACCTGAGACCTGGGTTCGATCCCGACGTGAGTCAGAAATTTATTTCTGTTCCACGTGATTGTGTGTTGATGATTTCTATCTTATTCACTCAGAAGGGATAATTCAGAATGAAATGTTGTCTATTGGGTCATTGCTGAGTCGGGAAGTTGGGGAAAACTCGCTGGTATGCAAGCAGTTAGCTTGCCCAGGTAATTCAGGTGCAGTTGCTCTCAGGTTCCAACTTCTTTTAGACTTGTATGGCCCAGTGGATAACGCCCTTGCTTTCACCTGAGAGACCTGGGTTCGATCGGCGTGAGTCAGAAATTTATTTCTGTTCCACACGTGATTGTGTGTTGATGATTTCTATCTTATTCACTCAGAAGGGATAATTCGAATGAAATGTTGTCTATTGGGTCATTGCTGGAGTCGGGAAGTTGGGAAAACCTGAACCTGGTATGCAAGCAGTTAGCTTGCCCAGGTAATTCCTGAGTACGGTGCAGTTGCTCTCAGGTTCCAACTTCTTTTAGACTTGTATGTGAGTGGATAACGCCCTTGCTTTCCACCTGAGAGACCTGGGTTCGATCCCGGCGTGAGTCAGAAATTTATTTCTGTTCCACACGTGATTGTGTGTTGATGATTTCTATCTTATTCACTCAGAAGGGATAATTCGAATGAAATGTTGTCTATTGGGTCATTGCTGAGTCAGGGAAGTTGGGAAAACTCGCTGGTATGCAAGCAGTTAGCTTGCCCAGGTAATTCAAGGTGCAGTTGCTCTCAGGTTCCAACTTCTTTTAGACTTGTATGGCCCAGTGGATAACGCCCTTGCTTTCCACCTGAGAGACCTGGGTTCGATCCCGACGTGAGTCAGAAATTTATTTCTGTTCCACACGTGATTGTGTGTTGATGATTTCTATCTTATTCACTCAGAAGGGATAATTCTCCGATGAAATGTTGTCTATTGGGTCATTGCTGAGTCGGGAAGTTGGGAAAACTCGCTGGTATGCAAGCAGTTAGCTTGCCCAGGTAATTCATGGGTGCAGTTGCTCTCAGGTTCCAACTTCTTTTAGACTTGTATGGCCCAGTGGATAACGCCCTTGCTTTCCACCTGAGAGACCTGGGTTCGATCCCGGCGTGAGTCAGAAATTTATTTCTGTTCCACACGTGATTGTGTGTTGATGATTTCTATCTTATTCACTCAGAAGGGATAATTCGAATGAAATGTTGTCTACTGGGTCATTGCTGAGTCAGGAAGTTGGGAAAACTCGCTGGTATGCAAGCAGTTAAAGCTTGCCCAGGTAATTCCTTGGGTGCAGTTGCTCTCAGGTTCCAACTTGTTTTAGACTTGTATGGCCCAGTGGATAACGCCCTTGCTTTCCACCTGAGAGACCTGGGTTCGATCCCCACGTGAGTCAGAAATTTATTTCTGTTCCACACGTGATTGTGTGTTGATGATTTCTATCTTATTCACTCAGAAGGATAATTCAATGAAATGTTGTCTATTGGGTCATTGCTGAGTCGGGAAGTTGGGGAAAACTCGGGCTGGTATGCAAGCAGTTAGCTTGCCAGGTAATTCGGTGCAGTTGCTCTCAGGTTCCAACTTCTTTTAGACTTGTATGGCCCAGTGGATAACGCCCTTGCTTTCACCTGAGAGACCTGGGTTCGATCCTGACGTGAGTCAGAAATTTATTTCTGTTCCACACGTGATTGTGTGTTGATGATTTCTATCTTATTCACTCCAGAGGGATAATTCGAATGAAATGTTGTCTATTGGGTCATTGCTGAGTCGGAAGTTGGGAGAGAAAACTCAGCTGGTATGCAAGCAGTTAGCTTGCCCAGGTAATTCCTTGCAGTTGCTCTCAGGTTCCAACTTCTTTTAGACTTGTGGCCCAGTGGATAACGCCCTTGCTTTCCACCTGAGAGACCTGGGTTCGATCCCGACGTGAGTCAGAAATTTATTTCTGTTCCACACGTGATTGTGTGTTGATGATTTCTATATGTATGTATGCATGTATGTGTTTATATAAACACATATATAATATAATATATCTACACACACACACACACATATATATATATATATATATATATATATATATATATATATATATATATATATATATATATATATATATACATATATATATATATATATATATATATATATATATATATATATATATATATATATATATATATATATATATATATATATATATATATATATATATATATATATATATATAATATATATATATATATATATATATATATATATATATATATATATATATATATAATACAATGTTAATTGGCGATAAGATAATATGAAAGTTCCAAATTATCAGTAATGGATCTAAAGTTTAAAGTAATGTTTTTTTAAAAATTCGGTGACAGGAAAAGAAATCAAATAAACTTGCAATGAGTGAAGAATCAATGATACTGGCAGCTTGACATGTGGACCCAGAACTGCAAGTGGATGGTGATATTCTGCAAATAGAGCAACGTAGGTTTCATCTCGGGACGTGGCACTAATATCGATCAAGGAGGTTTCTTGATAAAACGCAGGTCATGAGAGATGACCGTTGAGGGAGGTCTGCACCCATGGTCCAAATCACAATTACACTGCGGTAAGAAATCCACTGTTGTAGAGTGTTTTATTGTTATGGCAGATCCAAGGAGGCTGCCGACATCAGGATAGGATTATAACATTCTAATTACAGTCATACAAAGAAACAAAGGTAACGCCTATTATGTGAAGTATTCAGTATCATTTAGTGTGAGAACTAACAGAAAAAACCTATCTACTACATATATTAGCTGCTTCCCCTAACCATGGTTGGCTCCTGAGAAGAGGCTAGATAATGATCGTTGTTGCATTCATGAATATGGTTACTGAATCGTTGATGAAGACAATGTGCAGAAAACCTCCACAGTATTAACTGCTTCATGAACCACACGTGAATGACTCATCAGCAAGGCATCGAGCTTACCCGTGCTTCGTCACACTCATGGTAGCTGAGGTCAACTATCCCGCAATTTCTAGTTCTTCACCCAGTCTTTCCTAATGATATTTCCGGACTGTACAATGTCTGACATCTCTTATCCTTGGTTTTTTCCTTTATGAGCAATCACTGACTCATCCTTTTTATCAATTCTACATATCGTCACATTCCTCCCCTTTTCAGTATTTCTTATGCCACGTATACTACGCGAACAAGTCATTACTATAGCTTCACCCTTTTGCAATTCATTCTATTTTAACAACCACAATTCACTTTCATACAGGAGAATTGGCCTAACAGTTCCTTTGTGTATTCAACTTTGGCTTCTATAGACGTTCTAAGTTCCCTCTCTATCATCTGCTTACGGTCTACTGCTTTTCTTCCCTAGCTCTTCTCTTGCTTTACCATCATCCAACATATTTGTTCCCAAATAACTGTGTTAACTAATCAGTTCTATATTTTCCACTTTCCATGTTACGATTCGCTTCTCCCTCCTCCTGGCTCCCATAAACGCTGATGTGCCCTCCTCTGTGAATATACGTTTATGTATTAATTTACATTTGTATTTATGGTTACAGAGAAAGGAATGATGTCCAAATACGGCAACATATAATCATACGTGTGCAAGAATTCCTCTTTTGATTATAGAATAAAAATATCGTGAGGGTAAGCCGGACCACCAGCGTGGAAGAAAATAATCACGTCGTGGCGGGTATTAAAGGTCATAAAAGAGACTTCGGGCGGAAGATAACTAGGCAGATTGAATGTCAGTAGAATGGGTTTTATTCGTATTCTTTATAATAAAAAGACGACCACACAATATTATATTATATAAAAGATAGACCCAAGAAGCATAGGAGATTACGAAGACGTTAGTAAGTTAGCTATCATGATTTCTTATTTAGGAAGATTTCTAGTTTTAGACAGAAGAGGGAAAATACAAGTGAAGACAAACATTGTGATGCCCATCGTTCTAAAATTAATTTTGAAAAGTAAGACGCAATAGGTTTTGTACCACTAATGTAGAAGGTAGAAGCTAACAACCCAACTTTGTAAATAAGGGAGGAGAAAAATTTGCGAAACACTGTCCTTCTTTTTTCCAGTTTTTGTTACGGAACGAGGGGAGAAGTTGGATGGACTGTTGGTGACCGTGAAAGATAAAGGGCGGCCCTGCAAGGCAGGGCAAAAGTTCTGCCACTGAAATAGGGTAACCTAATGGAGTCAACAAACACACAGGAAAAAACTTTTCTCGTTTTGATCGTTTTGTTGCGGAACTTCGGTAACGCTCTCCCTAGAAATCAGTGAGCCCTTTCAAGAAGCTTTCCGTAAAAATCATCATCCGCATCATCACAATCATCATGATCGTCGTAATCATAGTGTCCTGAACCGAATCATTTAAGAATTTTTTCCAATTACATATATATATATATATATATATATATATATATATATATATATATATATATATATATATATATATATATATATATATATATATATAATATATATGTATGTATATATATATATATATATATATGTATATATATATATATATATATATATATATATATATATATATATATATATATATATATATATATATATAATATATATATATGTTTGTGATTTATAAAACAACTATTTCAAATATGTGTGTGTTTTTTAATATTCAGGATTAAAGGGTAAGATGCTAATTTATTTCAGTTCTAGAATCTTAGGTTCAAATGTGGACATTTCTATTTCGTATTAAATCAGCTGAAAATGTCAAAAAAAAATTTTGATCAAGATTATGGAAACAGACACAAAAATATCATCTGACTGGAAACCTGTATCTTAATTTTTGAGGCATCCTTCAGTGTTAAGTCAATCCTTTCTATTGCTGATGACAAGAGGTTTCCCCAGCTAACCCCGGAAAAGGAGCTTTCCATAATGATTTTTATTTGGTTTCATTTAAAAAAAAAAGCCACAATAAGAATCTTATATCCCAAGATTCACTGAAGAATTTTGATCCATTCCGCCGGCCGTTCAGTCATTTGGAAATTGAAGCTGAAATTGTAGTGAACTCGAAGTTCCTCAAGCAAAATAAATCTAAAATGGCCTCAAAGAATCACAAACTGCATTGGCTTGGTCGTCTGCCATTTTTCAATCTATTTATCTATATTATTATACTAAAACCTGAATTCGCACTTGTTGATTGTCATTCTGACGTCTTCAGATAAATCCAATGGGTGTTTATCTAGGAGTTCTTCAGGAGCTTCACAGGATCCTGGAGTCGTGAAGACGTCTTCAAGAAGACGTTATAATGCAGTGCGTGGTTCTCAAGGAATTCTTCAGGAGCTGAAGACGGCTTCACAGGATCCTGGAGTCTTTAAGACTTCAAGAAGACGTTATAATCCAATGGGTGTTGCACCAGGAGTCCTTCACGAGGTGGAAGAATTCTGGATGGAATGATTCCGAAGACAGGTTCTGGATTTCTCCAAAGATTTTGCACAGATTCACGTATTTCACAGATGACAGACACTACAGACCCACTTCCAGCCTTTCCAGGACAATCTTATATCAGTTAATGAGGCAGAAAAGATGGAAAAATTAAATCTAGACTTAATTGAGATATACTAAATATTATAGGCTACAGATTATTAAAGATTTAATTATGCAAGAGAGCAAAATTAGAAATTAAATTCTTTCTATCAATTCTTTCTTATTCTCTCTCTCAAATAAACTACTCATCCGTTAATATAAATTTTTGTTGGGTGACGGGTGGTCTAGTATAATAAATTCCGGTTCAATATTATAGGCAATTCTCCTAGGATTTGGGTTCGTTTCAGGGAAACCCGGAAGCCACTGACTACAAAACGGGCAGCTTCCTGGGATTAGCTGGGGAACCCCGGGTCCAAGGATTGACTGAGGCACCCTCCTACGGAGCTTCCCGATGAAGACGGGGGAACCTCAGGGTTGGGAAGGCGAGGATGTACTTCTGCGTTATTGGAATCCGAAAAACTAAAACAAACAGCTAAGTTGCATAGTTTGCAAGTAAACGAAAATTGAAGCCATTGAGGAGAACCGTTGTCAGCAGGAGCTTTTCTGAGAACAATGGACGTGTCCTTGATCACGAACACCTGTTGATGCACTATTTGGAGGACTGGACAATCATGCATTCTGGTTGAACATGCTTGATAAGAATTTCGATTTGAAAATATGTAACTTATTAAGCCAAATGGAAAATGACTGTTGCAATTTTTTTTACTATAATGTTGAACTTTATACTCAAATATAATCTACTAAATAATACATGTATGATATACGGACATATCAGGGTAAATCAAGAGATGCAGTAAAGAAGCTAATTTTCCTTATAATGAAAATATAGGCCTTGCATGGAGTGTCTACCTGAATAGAGCATTTATCCATGAAAAAATCATACAAACTATACATACATACATACATATATATATATATATATATATATATATATATATATATATACATATACACACACATATATATATCACAAACTTAGACATTCATAGATTCTAAAAATGTTCATGGAGACTAGCATATTCAATTGCATAGCATTTTCCTTTGTTGTCCAATTCCTTTTTTTCGCTTTTACCAAACGGCACTTTCAACATAGGAAATGCATTCTGTTGTGTTTGTTAGCCTGTCAGTTTCATGGCATTTACCCACCGAGGTCTGGCGTGTATAGCGTTCTTTGATTGCTCCCTTACTTTGCCTGCAGGAATTAGTGGCAATCCCTCCGGATGCCTGGCAATAGCCGCAGGTTTTGGTGCGAGATGATGAGGAAGGGCTGGGCCCCTCTTTCCCTATTATTCAATTACTTCTCCTTAATTCTAAGATATTGTCTTCTCCCCAGCCAGAGGTGGCCTTCCAATGCATTTTACCGCTATTTACAGTCCATTCAGGGTCGTACCCTACTGTACATTCTTTAAATTCTTTCCTGTACAGAAATAAATATATGAGGCGAATACTTTTGTCCCCTTTGCCATTTGTTCCCATGTTTCACTGTAAGGTTTGTTTTTAAAAGTTTCCTTTATTTAGATTTCTTTTAATTCATGAGTTGTTAATTTACTGATGTATATATATGTGTGTATGTGTATGATGTATGTTAACCGATATTCTTGAAAAAATGATCCTACTGTCTCACGTATTATATTAACCAATACTGGTTTGATACACTTTCTGACGAAATATGATAATAAGCATTGTTTAGATTTCTAGCTGCATGGAATTTCTTCAGCGCTGTTAAAAGTTCAGACATACCAGACGGTCAAGACGGTGCTTAATTCCGATGTGATCAACATTATTCTCTCAGTGGAGTCATCTATTTAAATTCGTATGGGACCTTGAAAATCTCCCAAAAACTATATTGCATTCCTGTGTAAGAAAGGTGTATCATGCACACGTACACGCACTCACACACACATACAGTGCACAAGGGTAGTCACAGTTTCCGACTATTGTTATTTCTAAACCAGGCATACATACACATATGTATACATGCATACATACATACATACATATAAATATGTATATGTATATACGAGTATATACATACATATATATATATATTAACTATAAATATATTTAAATACATGTATATAAATATGCATCCATACTTATATGCATATAAATATATGTCTGATATATATATATATATATATATATATATATATATATATATATATATATAGATATATTTTATTTATTTATTCATATGTATATATTTTATATATTATATATGTATATATAAATATACTGAAATCAAAAGTCATCAAAATGTAAATATATATTTCAAATGTCGTGACGCACATTTATGCCAATTAACCTTTTTCTCGAATAAATATAAAGCCAAGAATTCAGACTCTCTAAAATATTCTAGGTAATGCCAGTTGTGTTGCTATATTCATAAATGTTTGGATTTATTATGTCTACCTGAGCATCCCTTGATATTCACAATAAATCCCAGTCTTTTTTTGCCATCCATTGATGTAAAATGTTTCCAAGATATCAACTGTGCTAAACCTGCCTAACGACTTTGTGCTCCTTATCCGATCAACAACAAAATGTTGATATCATCCCGAAAGACTGAGACCTATCACACTAAAATGTGACGAACAGACGGACAGGCAGAAACTTTTGAATCTTCAAAATCACAAGCCGTCCATTTGTCCACATATAAATCAGAGACTGAGTTTTAGATTAACTAGAATTTCGCTCACAAATTGCAACAGAGAGAGAGAGAGAGAGAGAGAGAGAGAGAGAGAGAGAGAGAGAGAGAGAGAGAGAGAGAGAGAGAGAGAGAGAAATTAATTTTTATTTTTATATAATACCTTAATATTATTATGTAGCGATAAAACCAATATGATGCTCTTCATGTTTACCTAATGCGAATGACCAATATAAATTGCCTAAGGTAATCGAAAGTGGCAATGGCAGCAATCACAAGATTTCTTGCTATCTTAAAAGTTAAATGGACTGGTGTTCTTGGTGTTTTTGCTTTCTTTGCCTTCTACACGGAAATCAGTGATAGACAATAATGAATATATTTGATTATTTTTCTGTTGAGAGCCTTAATTTTACACCTATTAAGTATTTTTTCTTTATTTCACCTTATCTTAAAACATTTTTCCTTCCTTTCATTCTTTTACAAAGGTTCGTGGATTAACTGAATACAAGAAGAAAAGATTAAGGAAACCAAAAACATACAGAAAAATCGCATAAATCCTGGTTTATTTTGCCTTAATCTGTTTAAATCACAGAATGATGATCAACAAAGGAAAAATATTCCCAAACCAAAGCCTGAAAAATAATGTAATGTTTATTATTCAAACGTTTATGGTGCTCTCGTCAACCTTATGGACAGACAGTTTTGACATAATCTGCTCAAAGCTGCGTGAAATAACTACTGACTGAACCTGGGAGGGAATTTCTTTTTTCTCCAGCATATGAGACATGGAGATAGAGGTGTTCTGAATTAAATATTGCTGAGGATTTTGAGTGAGAAATTCATTTCCAGCCACTGCTTCTGCGACAAAAGGGAACTCATAGGAAAAGATGACATCGAACGCGCTCGTCATTATCAATATTACGTACAAATAAAAATTGTAGATACGCGAGGGAAACTCTTCACGAAAAAATCAATAAAAATAACATGTAAAAATAACTAAAAACGACAGATACTAGTATCTAATCCATAGTTTTCGAGGTCGCTGAGATAAATAGGGACACTCCCGATGCCTTTTCAGTCCAAGCTCGGTCATGGAAAAATTGCCCCTTCGATCTCATTCTATTAGCCTCTTGATGTTTCTAATTCTCTCTTGAGCTCTGTGACTGCGATAAACCTCTCATTCCAGGTACTGACCTGAACTTGGAGAAGATGACTGGCTACCTGAACGAAAGTTGGGCTCATTAATAGCCCAGCATTTGCCAAAAGAGAAATTCGGACGCACCGAGAATGCATCTGGATGCCCTCTGGGCTCAATAGCTGGCAATCCAAGGAGTTGATAAATAGCTCCCCATTGAAGGATGTCGAGAGAGACCAGAACACAACCAAGCAAGTCACATCTGACTGCCCACTCCTTCAGAGCCAACATCCATTAGTGGCTGAATGACTCAGTCCTAGTATCTTAAACCCAGTGCCAACCCCAATGTCCCTCCATTGGTACGACTACAGTAGCCATCTCTTCAGAATTAAGGTACAGTAAGGAATTGAGGTTGTCCAGTCACTTAGCTTTTTTTTCCCCCTAAACGTTTCTGTTTCCAAGTGAAACTCTTACATAGACCTAACCTGTCATGTTAAACTCGTGTCACAA
Source organism: Macrobrachium rosenbergii (assembly GCF_040412425.1). Taxonomy (NCBI): domain Eukaryota; kingdom Metazoa; phylum Arthropoda; class Malacostraca; order Decapoda; family Palaemonidae; genus Macrobrachium; species Macrobrachium rosenbergii. The sequence continues at coordinate 24,337,374 of NC_089769.1, forward strand.
GTTTATTCAGTAGTGTTTTATTGAAAGAGGATTTCTGTCGCCCTCAGCACTAGCTTCTTACCCTCGCTATTACCGTTAATTTATCAAGTGATCTTGTCTTTCTCTATTGCAGAAAGGAGTGCTTGCCACTGTGGATCCTTATGCCACGACTGTATGCTTCCTAGTTACACCGACGAATTTCCAGTTGCGACTTTATGAACAGTGCCATTAAAGTTTAATGGCACTCCAGAATCCCTCTAAAGTAAGGCCTTAAACCCCTGTTCCTTCTCATCTCATTTTACCCTTGTAGGTGATGCAGTCAGATCGGCAAGTGGTAGGTTTTCTAAAGCCGCACCTTCAAGCATGAGAATATATATATATATATATATATATATATATATATATATATATATATATATATATATATATATATATATATATATATATATAAATATAATATAATATAATATATATATATATATATATATATATATATATATATATATATATATATATATATATATATATATACATACATAAATTACATCACGTTTTTCCTTTTTACAAGGTGTGGCACCTGACAAAATAGAATAATAATTTCAAGGCTCAGGAAGAAGTAGGTAAGCACTGATATTGAAGTAAGTTAAAGCATATAAAAAAATTACAGAAATAAAAATGAGTACCGACCAAAGAAAATACTTCTTCACACTCGTGGGCGTAAATTATATTCGCTGATGAAATTTTTTCCGCTACCTGTTCCTAAAAAAAGAAGATAAGATGCCACCTTAATCTTTGGTAAGACGCATAAGCCGGGGATAAAGAGAGATTACAGGTGTCGGTGATTTGGTGAGACGTTTTCTTCTGATTTTTCCACTGCAAAATATTTTGGTTTGCTTTACTTGCGGTCCGACGGTTAGGTAAGATGGTTTATTCATTTATCTTTTCTGTATCTAGTATCTATTTACTTAATTTCACCTCTCTCTCTCTGTCTCTGTTTCTCTATCGTTATGGTTATGCTTATGATTTTTCTCTGGTTTTAGATAACACTTGCAATCAGAATTTACTTCATCTTGAAAGATGTAATGTTACAGGTGAGAACTGGAAGGAGAATTGTTCTAAGCGATTTATTTGCGAAAGAAAATATTTATCAATGTAGTGAACAAAATTTGGGGCCATGCGTGAAAGTGATCAAGTTTCCTTCATTCAAGACCTTTAAATCATGACAGTTCTTAGTTATATTCCAGGTAAGATTCCATGAAAATTATTAGTGACAGCAGCCAGTAGTTAGAGGGAATTAAATTGAATGTTCTGTACTCAAGACTGCATGTGAATATGCAACTCAGAGGTTGCGGTATATTTCAAGATCGAATCACTAAGCAACTATACACATGAAAAGATGAAATATGACGACGATGATGGCGATAATGATGACTATTATGGCCCTACATTCTCCTGGGACAGGAAAAGGTCATGATTTTAAACTGCAAGGTCCCATAAATTAGAATACAAACGTTTGTAAAAAGACAAGAAAAAAGAAAAAAATATCAGTGAAAATATATATATATAATATCAGTGTATATATATATATATATATATATATATATATATATATATATATATATATATATATATATATATATATATATATATAAACACTAAAGAGCACCGTGATCCAAGTATGTATTCCAAAAATCGAGTGACGAAGAAGTTGCCTACCGAATATTAGACATCTACTCTATACTATATTTACTACACATCCCTTGGATTTTAGACACATTAAGCACGAAGTTTCCAACAAGTTTTATCATCGCATGCCGTATTTGTCTAGGTTTTAATGGCGAATCCCCGGAACCCTGCAATATACATCTACCAGAATGACGGGAGAAATTAACTTATTTTTAGGGTCATTTTTACCATCCTCAGATTCTATTAACAAACTTTTGGTCTTAATGGCATTACTTCCCCCTCTTCTTTAATGGTTATCACATGGTCTGAATGACCGCTCATAGCTCATCACATTTCTTCCTATTTTCACAATCTTCAAATTATATGAAAGTTTGAATCCGCATGTATGTTTTTTTTTAAACAGGCTATTTTGATTTTCTTCTTATTTATCTCTCGTATTTGTACGTAATTTATTTTTCGTTTATGTTGATTTTCTACAAAAATAAAAATTAAAATGAAACAAATGATTTATCTAAACTATGGTTGCCTGGAAAGAATTTATGCATATTTTTCTGATTACCGGTGTCACGGCACACCCATCTCAAGTTTGCTTTGGTGTTCCAGTGATTTTCCAACTGAATGTAAGATAACCCGGGAATCTTGTGACCTAGAATCACCATGTATATACTCTCTTTCGCTCTACATATATATATATATATATATATATATATATATATATATTTATATATATATATATATATATATATATATATATATATATATATATATATATATATATATATATATATTAAAATAATCAACACAAAATCACATGTGGAACAGAAATAAATTTCTGACTCACATCAGGATCGAAACCAGGTCTTTAGATTGAAAGACGAGACCGCTGCCAACCAAGCCACACAAGTCATAAAAGAAGTTGGAACCTGAGTACCACTGTGCCTAAGGTTTTACCTGGGCAGGCTAACTGCTTGCATACCAGCGTGTTTTCCCCATCTTCCCGATTCAGCAGTGACCCAGTTGGCAGCACTTCATTCAAATTATCCTTTCTGAGTGAATATGATAGAAATAATCAACACACAATCACGCGTGGAACAGAAATAAATTTCTGACTCACAAAATTAGAAGCTTCCAGCTTCCAAAAATTAGAAGCAAGATAGTTTGCACTTTTCTCCCATGTGTTGTATACCAAGCATAGCCATATCGTTTACGTTGGCACTTGTCCCTCGCTCTTTGCTTATTCAAAACTTATTTGGCACTGGTAGACTAAAATACATTTTCTTCTAATACTTTTCCCACATTCAATCATCAACATTGTGGTAATCTCATTTTTCCTTGGTAATATAAAGTCGTCGTCATTTCCCACGGGTAAAATATTCGCATATATTAGAATACCATTTTCAGGCATTGCGCCCATTGAGGTTCCTGTAGAATTATTTGATTACTCGATCACAATGCCTGAGGGATCCGATGGAAATCCAACTTAATCCATTAGAAGGGCCGTAGGTTTGTGAGGTCGTGAAGAAGAGATGGTCCCTTCTTCCCTATTATACCTCTCCTATTCCCTAATTTCAAAACTGGCTTTCCCCTGTCTGGAGGGAGACCTTCCATGCAATTTACGGCTGCGGATAGTCCATTCAGATTTTCCCTTACTTTGCATTCTGTTTTATAGGCTATTCTAGAAAGAGGGATTAAAAATATCGAAATGTTATTTGTTTAGTTGCTTTACTATCACAACTTTTTATTTCATTATTATTGAATGTCTTCTACGCGAGTTCGAATCTCCGACCAGCCAATGAAGAACAAGAGGAATTTATTTCTGGTGACAGAAATTCATTTCTCGCTATAATGCGGTTCGGATTCCACAATAAGCTGTAGGTTCCGTTGCTAGGTAACCAATTGGTTCTTAGCCACGTAAAATAAGTCTAATCCTTCGGGCCAGCCCTAGGAGAGCTGTTAATCAGCTCAGTGGTCTGGATAAACTAAGATATACTTAACTTGTATGTCTTCTAAAAACATTGCCCACTAAAATTACTAATTAACTGTTATACAATTTTTGAATACCTGTATTTTGGTTATATTCAGGATATTGAACGATAGGCTTACCGTTTTAGGATTAATAAGTACACTGTCAGATAATGAGCTACCACTTAGCTCAGTCTGGTTGTTTGATGATTACAGCCCCAAAGGCGGCTCTGTGATGTCATCGAAATACGCCACAAGTTCTACGTTTTTTGAAGCAACCTTGGAAGCGTTAAACAGCACGAACGCTGTAATGTTGAAGGCTAATGAAAGATCATCCATATAAAGGAAAAAATTTAAACACAAGCAAATTTGTATTATCTGAAAACCATTAACCCCTTAATCCGTTAAACAAAGGGATTTCGTTGTTGCATGATAACATACCATTTGCGCTCTTTTCGCTCTTTTCACGGTCAACAGAGAATGATCGTTTTCAGTGAGGATTGATTAATTGTCGGTTTCTGGCGTCACAACTACCAGGGTCACTGACGCCGTTTCAGTGAGAAAATGTTATAGGTAACTTGTACTGACAAGTTCATTTTGAAACAATTTAAAACTCTGTATCTTGTATATGCTATTTCCTCATACATATTACTCATATTACAACGATCAACTGTAACTGATCAGGAATACGAGCCCAGACAAAGTTACCATATCACAATCAATGGTAATTAACAAAGCAGTCGTAATAATATGATAAAATTATTAAACTTTTAACCGAAACCAATTTATAATTACTTCATTGTTTCTTTAAATGCTGTATATGTAAAAATAAATTCAAATAAGACTAGAATATTATGGTTTTTATGTGCTATATTAATCTATAACCATACTGCCAATGATATGGCTAAGATAGTACAGCGGGTATGCCTTATCATGTAATTTTTTTCAAGTCCGCTCTAAAGATACACCTCTATTTTTTAATGCAGGAACGGGCTATTTTTATCAGTCTTACATTTACCAATGATTACAAATAACATTTTCAGGGAATAGCTTGTAAATTAAAATCGTTATCCAACATAATCTTTCAGCCACTATTAAGGAACTTAGCAATATTCTTTTGCTTATCTTCTAATGTCACAAGATTTTTGGTGCAGCAACACCGTTAAACGAATGGGAAAAAGGTTAACGCTGTCTGTTTTGTACATCGATCACGCATCGATCACTCACATAGGTCTCCCTCGCAGGAATAAGCCTCTTTGGATGGGGAAATAAGAAGAAAATACACAACATTCTCAGCCAGCTTTCAGAAACAAGTTTGCATGTTTAGAGACCCAGTAGTATGAGATCTGTTTCCGACAACTAGGAAAGATGCGACGTCCTTCATATGAAATAACGTAATTACTTGTCCTCGTGGCTGGAGGAACGAAAAATGAAAATTCAAGGGGCGAATAGCTTCGCGAAGAGGTTTCCTCCCAATATTTTGCTTTTACGAGAAAGAGACAAAGGTTTAATCCTAGATAAGAAGCATAAACTTGGGATGTTGTGGGATTACAAGTGTTGGTGACGGCGAAGGAGGAGATGTTTTTCTCTTTTTCACTTTTTCCCTGAAAAATAATTCCGCTGCTTTTTCCTTGTGATAGATTTGTTCTAGAGATTTACCCTTGCTTTTGAAATATGCTCTTATCAATTACAGTTCTCCTTAGGTGTGAGTTGTTCCCAAGCTATAGAGAATTCTATATAAAACGGTGGTTTTGGCTTAATATTTGTGAATGTAAAGACAGTCGAACTCGGTTTAGGAAACTTTCGCTGGAGTAATTTTTATAAAATAGTCGATTTGGAGATGTGTCAAGAAGACAGATCACGAGAGTGACTCCGTTTTGAGCGTTTAAATATTTCTCAAAATCATTTCCAGGACCAAGGGTACATTCATTTTTTCCAGGGAGAATTCAGAGTATGCAAATACAGTTATATAAAAGAGAACAATTCAAAATAAGATAAAAGAGAAAGCACGAACAATCAATTGAAATAAAAATGTACACTAACAATAGAGTATATAGGCAAAATAAAAAAATCCCACAAAGAATTCTAAAACTTCCAGTCGCAAATGAATCGAAATGGTGGATAATAAACATTATACATGCAAAACAAACGGTAAATGAATAACAATTTAGTAAAGCAAATGCTTGACAAAATGTCCGGGGCCAAATTTCCGAAATTTCTGGATCCAGGTGGTTCTTTCTCGACGGCTGACACCGTGTCAGAAAAGAAGTGCTTCGAAAACACTTAAAAGTCACGTGCACCTTCCTTTATACACTTTAAGTGGGTAATTACCTTTAGCTCTCACACCTCGTCTTGTTAAAAAGAAAAAAATAATAAAATTAATAAAAAAAGAAATCCTTATATTGTAAAAAATATGCTTAGAAGCTTACCCACGTAAATCTATGATCACAGCCTCTGTGCAAGTTATATCGAAGTCTGTGAGGAAAATCTGTGCTACAATATGAAATTAGTGTATTTGGATACCATTTCTAAACGTTTGTTTGCTCAAATTACGTTTTCATATTAATCAGATTTCTTTACAATTCACGTTTTAACTCTTATTTACTTAATGTAACGATAATGTTTGGCAGATATAGCAAGATACTTTTGTCCCCAAAAAGGAATCGTAATTTTGCTGAGCTCTCCAACTTGTATGATTTAGGAAAAGTTCGGGGAGAAAATAATAAAAGAGATAAAAGTTCTGGTCCCCTATTCCGCTCGCAATCCCTGGGTCTTATTTCAGTAGTTTGACTTTTTCCCCTTTCCATACATGGCAGACCCACGACCTTCATGGTCACTCCTAGTCCATCCAGTCTCTTCCCATTTTGCTATTTCTATTCCTCGCTCCCTTAGGAAATGATTCGAGAAAGAACGAAAAACCGCAAATTTTCTCTGTATTTTTACACACCAGGTTCAGGTCTGTTCCTCCAGATTATTATCGCAAGTCAACCGTTCTTTGCTTATTATCAAATATTTTTTTGCAAGGAATTTAAAAGATTTAGCTTTTCTTTGTTTTTTTTTTGTTTTTATTTAATCATCTTCATTTAGGTAATCTAATTTTTCACTGATTTCCCTTTTTCGCGAGAAACATTTTTCGAAATTTCACGTTTCATCTCCACTGCGAAAATTATGGTCCTTGAATATCTGCTGAGTATTTGTTCCTTTTCCAGGTGATGTGTAAAGTTGCATTCTGCAAAATTTTTCACATATGGTTTTAAACATTAATATAAATTTGTACTTAGGTAATATCATCTTAACTTAGGCCTGACACATACACAAACACACACACACACACACACACACACACATATATATATATATATATATATATATATATATATATATATATATATATATATATATATATATATATATATATATATATATATATATATGTTGAGCTTAACAGGGGGTGACTGCAAGGAAAAACATCACCTTGGTCACTGCCACACTCATGCAGCAATACAGAGAGACCATTGGCAGCACCCTGAAACCAGCTTACACACATTGCTCCATTCAGCCCTGTCTAATGTGCACTCTCGGGCTACCAGGATATTATGGCCCTTCCTTTCCTATTACTTCAGCTCCCGACTCTATCGAACTTTTCTAGTTTTTCCACTCCTCCTAAAAATTGGTGAACCATACACTCTTTTAGCCAACTTATCGTCATCCAATCTTTCCACATGACAGAACTGTCTGAAAATACTTGGATCCGGTCACCTACGCTACACTTTTTTACTGCTTCATCTCACCTCGCGCGGTGTGAGAATCACCAAATGGATGGGAAACTGGATTTTCTGGAACCTGTCGACGCTTTAGCGCTTTCCGTTAATGAATTCTCCATAGATTCTGCAACATTAATGAATATACAGAATTAATAAATGAACCCCAGTTCCCGTAAAATGGAAAGCTGCAGCAACTATTAAGTCCATTCGAGAGATATGGACTGGACTTCTCAGCGGTTTGTGAATCAAGGTGGAAAGGAATGTTAAAACAGATTGGGGGAGGGGGTTAGGGGGCCGGGTTTGATAAGCACATGTATTCAGAAAGGTAATCTGGAATTGATAGGTAAGGAGTAAAAAAAAAAAAGGTATACCTTAGTTTAACCAGACCACTCAGCTGATTAACAGCTCTCCTAGGGCTGGTCCGAAGGATAAGGCTTATTTTACGTGGCTAAGAACCAATTGGTTACCTAGCAACGGGACCTAAAGCTTATTGTGGAATCCGAACCACATTATAACGGGAAATGAATTTCTATCACCAGAAATAAAAATCTCAAATTTTTCATTGGCCGGTCGGAGAATCGAACGTAGGCCCAGCAGAGTGCTAGCCGAGGACGATACCAATATAGGTAAGGAGTAAGTAGTCATGATCTTAACACCAGCAAAAAAAAAAAAAAAAAAAAAAAAAAAAACTCACTGACTGGGGAGCAAAGAAATAGCAGATTATTTCTAGCAAGATTTAAATCGGAACAATGCAATATGAGTATTATAGTGTGCAAAGCCCCATTCAATAAATTTACAGAAGAAATAAAAGGTCAGGTTCATACAGTTGTGCAGAATATTAAAGAAGAAATACCGAAAAACGAAACTGAGATGATGCTATGGGAATTGTTGCTGCTGGTGATTTTAACGCAAAAGGTAAAAAAAAAAAAAAAAAAAAGGGAGAAAATAACGGTATGGGCAAGGAAGGAGTGAGAGAGACTGCGAAAGAAAACGGGTGAAATTTATTAGATGTTCTGCTGAAAACAGCCCCATAATTTCAGGTACTCTTCCAACACAAGGAACTCAATAGCCACTCTTGGACATATCTTTTCAAAGAGTTCCTTCTCAATTTCGGAATGGAAAATTCAAAGGATCCACTAGTGGAGCTTCTTAACTTGGCTCCATCTCACTTTCTTTCCATAAAAAGGTAAAGAAATAGCATTTTTATAAACTAAAATTACCTGCTCTTGAAATCTCTTTTATGTCTTCAAGTCCTGCAGTGGGGTAATAACTTTTTTTTTTTATGCAGGTTCAAGCTGACAAAAAAGTTCGTCGCATTATTTTGCTTTCATTATGATTTTTGATTCCCGAATGGATGCAAAATATTCAACTTTGATCAGCGTTAATATTTATCGTTTTAGTTTACTGTGCGAACAATAGGAGGATTTATACTGATTTAAATGTAAGGATAAAGAATGATGTTGATACAGACTTCATGTGGCTCTCTAGCTGGAAAATGAAAAGATAGTTTTTGTTAGATATGCGTAAAACAAAATTATCGCTATTTATTCTGCCTTGATTGAATCGCTCACCCATGACTTCGGCACTCTGGCTTCCAACCATCATTTAGGACACCAAACGGTTCTCTCGGTTAGTGCACAAAAAGCACGAGCTGCCACATTTCTGCTCTATTGCTCTCTAATGTCAAAAAATGGGAATCATAACCGTTGCCCCTGGGGTGCGAGAGAATTGAAACATCCATAATCGTTCTAGTTTCATTTTTTGCCTCATTTTGAGTATGGTTTGATATAATGATAGGTTTCAACGACGTGCAAGGATACATACATACACACACACACACACACACACACACACACACACACATATATATATATATATATATATATATATATATATATATATATATATATATACGTATTTATATACTTCTATATTTATATATTATACTATAAATATCGTTTAATATCCAATTCCTATACTTCGGGGACAATTGAGTCTCAAAGTGCTTCGTCACCGGAAGGATTCGAACTGTTGCCTGGTTCGGAAACGACGATAAACAGACAGTGACTTTGACCACTAAGCCATCAAATGAGACAAGTTATTAACTGATATATATATATATATATATATATATATATATATATATATATATATATATATATATATATATAAAACTCGTGGAATTTAAGGCTGTACATTGCATCCTTCATTCATAATTTAAAATTATATACTAATATATATATATATATATATATATATATATGTATATATATATATATATATATATATATATATATATATATATATATATATATATATATATATATATATATATATATAACACATGTAATGTACTTTTAACTAAGGTAGAGTACTTGCATGGAATATTAAGACAAGGTTTCTGTATATTAAGTTCTTGTTTCGTTGTCTGGTCAGTTTCTGAGAATTTAATGCAATGAAAATTGCAACTTTATCTAAATAGAATTATACTATTAAGAAATAAAATTTTAAATATATAATCTGTCCAATTCACTATGTTAATAGAGTGCAAACTCATTTTTGCGATATGTTAACATTAAGGCCATAGTAAAAAAAAATTGTACCTTCATCTAAATAAAATTGTGGCTAAACCACACTTTACATTACTCTTACTAATACTTAACTTTCTAAACTATTCCCTACCATTGTTAGCTAGCTAAATGCCCTCATTCTTCTTTCACCCACCTTACCTATCACCTAAAAAAAAAAAATCAATTCAATTTCTTTTTCTTAGAACCTACGAGGAATGTTTTGCTGCATTCTGTGTAAGCGCTGTCAACTTTCCAGTGATGATTTGACAGAAAAACGGCTGTGCTTCACAGATTTTAAGTATATCTTCTTATCTTTGGCAACTTTTTTTTTTTAAAGAGAGGCCAGTGGGACTGATAGCACAATATTATTTTACAGACCAGGTCCGAAACCGGCCTCCGCCGCCACCACAAAAAGAAAAAAAGGAAAGAAGAAGAATGTATCCCAATTTTGATTTGGTTTTACGGTCAGTCAACGGGTTGTTCAATTTATCGTTAACCTCATTTTTAAAAAAATGCTTTTTTAATGCTGTTTTTACATACTTAGGCAGAATATTTCGACGCTATTTTAAGGAGTGACTTAAAATCCAAAAACCTACGATCTACAAAATAAAGTAGTTATTGAATATTTCAAGGGGTGACCTTTACAATACGACACCCTGAATCTGCAATTAAAGAAATACACTCACAAACAGTCAGGCACAAAAATTGTCAGTTATAGATCATTTTATCGAATTATTTTTAATAAGTGAGGCTTGGCAAAAATTGAAAATAAGTAGGCCTACAAATCTGTCCATGGTAGAACATTTCAAGGGGTGGCCCTTGAGATGCAACAATCCGGGATCTGCTAAAAAGAAAATAATTAGATAAATGAAAGTTTTCCTTTCTAGAATATTTCCATACTGAAATTGTTACTGTGATTGGATCGACTTTCCTGGAAGAGTTTGTCAATCTCTGTTTGTCTTTATTCTACTAAATAACTACTACCTTCGTTAGATCCCACACAGAAATATTTAATACCCCTGAAGTTAACCTAACTGTCCGTTAAACAAACTCTCCTCACGACGATTATGAAAACAGCCATCAAATAAAATTCGGACATAAAAGCAACTGGACTTACAACACACATATATATATATATATATATATATATATATATATATATATATATATATATATATATATATATATATATATATATATATATATATATATTATAGAATGAGAGAGAGAGAGAGAGAGAGTATAATTAACCAGGATAGGGTGTGGCGTCATGAAATAGAATGATAGATAAATGACTGAATAGGTTTGTTAATGTATTCTTAGATCACACAATTGATTCATATGTTAAAAGGTATAGTAGCAGTAAGTACCTGTGTTTTCAAAGCGTACTCATTACGTCACAGTGATTATATAAAAGAAAAACAATTATTTTGGCTTAACGTCCTAGGAACAAAAATAAGCTGGAATATCCTTTATTCAAATTGCCTGTAATACGAAGTAATCACCATGTAACTTCTCATATATTAGGCAACAACGTCTGAGACAAAGTTGCAATTTAAAAGTTCATATGGCACTTTTGCTATGGCATTTTTGCTATAATTATAGCTTCTACCTTACAATGCACCTAATCTAATGGAAAAACTGATATTCATAATGCGTAAACTCTTTGTTATCAAGAAATAAATTGTCGAGGTAAAGCAAATGTGAAAGATGAAAATTTCAATTCAACAATCGTGACATTGTTCATTGATATTGAGTAACCAATCAAAGAAGCTCTACGTGTCATATCGCGATTGGGTGGTTATATTGACGTCATTCATAAATATCAAGTATCTAGTTAGGAACCGCAACGTCTAATAACGTAATTGGTTGATTTGACTATACCGATATGATTAGTTAATGTGAAAATGGCGTGGTATAATAAATATGTTTGATGCATGATTAGCCATTAATGGATGAGGAGAGTGAAAGGAAGGGAAATATGGAATGAGAGCGGAAAGGTGGAGTCAAAGGAGGAAAGGGGCGAGGGAAGGGGAGGGAAGGATAAGAAAAGAAAGGGGAAAGGGTCAAATGGAATGGGAGGGGATAAGGAATAGAAGTCTTCCACTTCCTCTTTCTCTAACAAAACTTCAAAAAGAAAATCGAGCTCATTTTCGAATTCTAGCACTAGCGGAGATTTCCAGTTTGTTTATGAGAATAAAATTGATTATAATTTCAGACGTTACCAGCAGTTGTTGCTCTTGTGCCAAATACTGCAAATAAACACACACACACATGTATATATATATATACATTATATATATATATATATATATATATATATATATATATATATATATATATATATATATATATATGTATATATTTTTTTACGAGCATGTCCCAGGGTAGGTCTTAGCTCTAATCACAGTCTAAAACACATCTGACTGACTTGGCCAAAACCATAAAAAGAAGTAAGTTAAGAGTAAATTCAATAGTTCTTAAAGAAAGCAAGACCACTAATTTGATTTTTATTACAAAGATCAGAAGGATATTGCAAAGGGAGCTCCTGCCTAGCTCCTTAGCACTGTTATTACGTTAATCACAAATCAAGTTTTGCCAATAGCAAAGACTTTAGGATCTATGATGGAAATTCTTATCTAGAGAATTAATCCTAATCTGAAATAAATCACACTATGGTAGGGACCTCTAAAAATAAGTAAATATGCAGGAACTCTGCAACGTAGGCAGATAAATCTTCAGATATTAATCTTGAAGTGTTCTTCCACATTGGGAATTCAGGAATTGGCACTGAGGACGAACAGGTAGGCACACAGAATCAAACGCCTATTCTGCAAGACAAACTCACTGTCAACTGGTTTGCAAGGGTAACACTTTCACATTACCCTCAGGAGTGCTGAAGGCTGAGAGGGTAACAACTTAGCATAGCAAATTCTATGTGGTGCTTACATTACTTGAAATGGAAAACATTTAACATTTCACTTGTTGTCTCAGGACTTCAAGGGCGTGAATATTAGAAAGAATTGAAATAATAGTGGAAGAATGGGCATCGTAACAAACCCCAAATCCAAAACGGTACCTTTTCCCTTAGGATGTGTTGTCTTGATGTGTAGGCCAGACTTTTGTTAATTAACGAAAGGGTCTTTGATGGGACTATGTTAGCACGACAAAGGTTGACTAGGCCGAAGGGGAAAGGGCGGTCAGAGACCAACCTGGCAAGGACTCTACTCTGTGTCTGGCTGGTAACAAACTCCTCGCTTGACCCTTGGTTTGGTCCTTGTATAGCTTTCGTTTCCGCCTTTCAGTCTCTGTTCCAAGTATGGATGATTTTCTGTTAACTTGACGGTTTCCGTCCTGCATCTTGCCGACATCCACAGGAGCAGTGCTGAAATAAGGAGATGAACGGCAGTACCCATGGGAAATTAAAGGCTGACAAAGGCAGGATAATAGGCTTAGCGAGAAGGGGTGGAGTTTTTCATCAAGACTGAAGATTTAGCTAACGCTAATTTTCAGAGGTGTTCTGACCACTTCCCTGTTCCTCAGTTATGGGTGTCATGAGTTGACTCACCATCTTTATTCTGCGTTTTTAGTTTTTATGTTAATTTTGAATACGTGGAGCTTCAGTTTTACGACCACTGAGCTGATTAACAGCTATTAGCTCTCCTAGCAAATAACAATGGCTAAGAACCAATTGTTACAATGGGACCTACAGCTATATATATATATAACGATATATATCATAGATATATCTAACTCTATCATATATATATATATATTGCAAATAACAATGGCATGTATATATATATATATATATATATATATATATATATATATATATAATGTCTATATAAGCAAAATTGAATACACGTAACACAAAAGAGCTCTTATATAATTTTAAATGTTTAATTAACTGCCGTATTCACTCTCAGACGTTATAATCAGTGTGTGTGTGTGCATGTGTGCTTATTTGCAGCTTTTGGTATAATAGCAAGAACTGATTGTAACGTTTGAAAGTGAAAACGGCAATTACATTAAACATTTAGAATTATATAAGCGTTCTTAGTGTTAAGTGTAACAAGTTTGCCCACATAAGCAAACAGAAAACCTCTGCTAGTGCAGTTCTTGGAATTCAGAAATAGATATATATATATATATATATATATATATATATATATATATATATATATATATATATATATATATATATATATATATATATATATATATATATATATTATATAGATATATAAATATAACACCATAAGGAACATGAAAACAACTGAGTGGTGCTAGGCCTATTATACTTACTGTCCTTTAAAGGACAGTAAGTCAAAAGGCAACACCACGTTCCAACATTTTCAACTGATTCGGTCATACATATGTATATATGTCCTTATATACATATATTTATATATATATATATATATATATATATATAAATATACATATATATATATATATATATATATATATATATATATATATATATATAAATAAATACACATATATATACATATATATATACATATATACATATATATATACATATATATATATATATATATATATATATATATATATATATATACATATATATATATATATATATATATATATATATATATATATATATATATATAATATATATATATAGGTAACTTTGAAAATCTTAAGTAACCACTACAATATAAATGAAAAATTGAAAACGTGTAGGTATTTTAGAATGCAATGTAATGTAAAAAAATCATATTTGTTTTACCTTACAAATTCAGATTTTCTAACAACTGCAGCATCATTAGCTTTATAATATTTTTGCTGAGAATTTTTAAAAAATATTTTAGATAGAGAACAAATATTTTCGACTTCGAAATTAGGCAGAAATCTGAAATTGTTTAACGCCGCAATGTAGTGCTCAGCATAGTTTGTTTCTTTATTATTATTATTATTATTATTATTATTATTATTATTATTATTATTATTATTATTATTATTATTTCCTTTTTTCAGGTAGATACTGTGAGCTTGATATCTTTATGCCTAAGAGATGTTTATGAACTTGAAAACACCTAAGGAAAGGGCTAAAGCAATAAACAGACCCTCGCACGCTATATAGGGCTAATTAGCAGAGCGAACCACACTCGGAAATATATCCTATCGCACAAACACCTTCATGCTAAAAATAATTTTAATTTTTCATACTTAAATCATTAAAATTCCTCTTACGTCATGCTGTAAACTACAAAGATGAGGGCTTCTTAATTTGCATAATTACTGGAAAGTGGTGAATAATAAGTCCGGATATCCACGCAATTAAAAAGGTCGCCTAAAGTTGATATACCATAACGTAAATAAAACGGTGTTAGGTTGCCGGCCAAGATAATGGACGTTGATATGCTTTAACAGTAAATTTTTTTGGGGTGAAAAATCGAAAAACGGTTCGCCTTCTGATAAAGAGAAAACCCACATAGATAGAAATGGGTTGGAGTGAAAAAAAAAAATTCACTCTGAAATGAAAAAAGACTGTTCTGAAATCCATTTTTTTTTTTGTGCATGTGAAAGGAATACACATCCTGATCTGGAAGGTTCCAGTGATATGATGATATTGTGAAATAAAAAAAAAGATGCCGGTACTGGAATCTGTGGATCTTTAACATTGTTAGCAGAACAGGTTATTTCTGAATCGTTCACTATATAGTGCTTCATGAGAGGGGTGGGTAGAGTTTTCGGCTAGCACGCTGTTGGCCCAGCGTTCGACTCTCCGACCGGCCAATGAAGAATTAAAGGAATTTATTTCTGGTGATAGAAATTCATTTCTATCACCAATGTGGTTCGGATTCCACAATAAGCTGTAGATCCCGTTGCTAGGTAACCAGTTGGTTCTTAGCCACGTAAAATAAATCTAATCCTTCGGGCCAGCCCTAGAAGAGCTGTTAACCAGCTCAGTGGTCTGGTTAAACAAAGATATACTTAACTTAACACGTTATCATACTGAAACGACTCTGCAAATCGTCACCTACAAGTAGGAGGGTTGTCATGTTGTGTTAAATGTCAGCGGCCGTGTGGGTCGTGCTTCCCTGCTTTCTCTGAAGGGAGGAGCCGCATGATTGCGTTCAGGATTAATCCTGTCTAGACCCTGTAATTGTTCACCGTCGTTCAGTTTTTTTTTTTTTATTTCGGGATGCTCTTCAACTGATTTCAGTGGAACATCGTTGCCTAGCGATGCAATTCATTGATAATCTCGTCGGCTTCATTGAAGACGGTGAGGCCTTATCCGTGAAGTAAATCAAAGTGAATAGTTTTTGTTAGAATTACCCAGGTTTTTAATAATCATCCAAAAATACTGTAGTGTATTAAAATTGTGCAGATCTTATTTTTCTCTATTCGTTAACAATTGCACTTTCTGGCTACAACTTGGGAGATTGCTAATAACATTATTTCTGTAAGATAAAAAAAAAAAAACAAGGGCATGGTAATGGCTGCAGAATTAAGAAAACAGAATCGCCTGATATTCTATGAGCGCAATATATGAATGAACTACCTAAACGAAATGACTTACAGAGAGAAACTTAGTGAGCACCAAGATATAGATTACGTATTTTCTAAATAAGAAAGTGGTAAAAGCGGCTGACAGTTCATTTTCGAGGGTAATCTGTCGTTCTTGTGATAGGGATTAACTAAAATTCACATCTCTGCTTCTTGGCGTTATAATTATTACACAAACAGAACAAGGAGCCTTTATGATTATAGATTAACGGCCATTGGAAGTTGTGTCCTGTCATCTGTGTTCATTAGAAGCATTTCATCATTAAGATCATTTTTTGTTTCTAGCGACACTGACATGTTTTCTAATAGAACAAACCAAAAGGACCTGGACAGAACAGTAGGCAAAAATAGCAAAACCGTGCTTCACCTGTCCTGGTTCTTCCTTTTGAAAAGTTGATAAATGGCTCCTGTCAACAATATTCGTAATTGGGCTTTTCATCTATTCTGAATCTTTCCTCCTTATTTTCAGCCTTAAAATTTCCACAACAGCTTTCACGTCGCCCGAGGTAAAATCCCTCCGGGACTGAGACCTTTCCTGATTCATGCTATTGAAGCTCACTTCTGACCGATAAGAAAATTCTAATTCTGAATCATTTCAATGACACGTGATCTCGGGCAGCGCAGAATTAACATAATGTAATAAAATCATATACGTTTTCTTTTATACTTTTATTTTTCTACTCGCCATTTATTAAGAAACTGAATCAAGATATACATTGGTGATAGCAGCTTATATACATACATACATACATACATACATACATACATACATACATACATACACACACACACACACACACACACACACACATATATATATATATATATATATATATATATATATATATATATATATATATAAATCAGGTGAGTGTTGACTTCCAGCAAGTCGGATACGTAGTACAAATAGAAAGACGAAAAGGAGGTGATGCATATTTCAACTTTATTTCCAGCCAACGTTTCAAAGCATGGCTTCATTATCAGGGCTAAAATAAAAAAGTAACAACAATTAAAATCAATACATATGACTCATTAAAAATCATTAATATTAAAATACAGATCTTAGATTGTTACACAAGACCTCGATCTGTATATGGTGAGCCTTGATGTTGCCTCGCTTTTCACAAATGCACCGTCGCAGGCAACGATACAAATGATTTTAGATAAGATTTTTATACAACCAGGTCTTATCTATGAAGGTTTTGATAGAGATTTTGAAAAACTTTTAAATCTGGCTGTGCTGCACACAGACGTTTTAATCAATGGAAAGCATTATAAGCAGATCGATGGTATTGCCATGGGATCTCCGTTGGGTCCAACTCTGGCAAATGTTTTTATGTCATTTGGAGGAAATGTTTTTTAGCCACTGTTCATCCTCATTTCGACCCTTATATTATAAACGACATGTTGATGATACTTTTCTATTTTTTCAAAGTAAAAGTGCTGTTGAATAATTATTATAATTCGCTAACAATCTCCATACTAATATTACATTTACCATTGAACATGAAAGCAATGACTTCTCCACTTCTGTCTTCCGAAAACAAACGTATACTGACTGATCTTGATTCAAATTTTTATAGTTCATGTTTTTTACAATTTTAAACTCAATAGTATTGTTACGTTATTGCACAGAGCCTTTTCTGGCTCTATTCTTATAAAGAGATTGAGTTCCTTTGAAAATATTTTCAGAACAACTGCTACCCCAAACTTCTATTTGAGAAATATCCCAAAAGATTCTTGAATAATAAATTTCAGCCAAAAATTCCGGCACGTACAGTACCTAAACTTGATCTTTATGTTTCTTTGCTTTTTACGAATGATGAAAATTTTTAACTACATTAAGGCAGATTTTAAAGAAATACTTTTACTGTCTTAATCCCAAACTCGTTCTAAGGAATCCAAGAACAACTGGGTCTCTTTTTCTGCGTTCTTTGGTGGTTTATAAGTGTACTTGCCCTAGATGTAATCTCGGGAGTTGCGTTGGATCCACCAAAGAATGCTGAAAGTGCGAATTGACTCTCACCGTGGCGTTAGCCATAGAACAGAGTGTATTTTAAGTAAGAAGGAGCTTTCTAACACAGGGAACATTCTTAAAAGTATAAATCTTTTATTTCCTATGACGATTTTGAAATCTTGAGCAAGCTGCTAATGAAACCTCTCTCCATATCCTCAAAAACAACTGGTTTCATTTTTGAATAGTCAGTCTTCTTCTGGGCTTCTGTTTATAGCATAAGATGTTTCTTCGTCCTTTTGGTGCCATTCTTGTCACTCAGTTTTCTTATTTTGAGGCGGTTGGTTTTAGCTTTCTTGTTTTGGTTCAGTTAGATATAGTGGGTACCTGACGCATTCATTTGCGCTTTTTGATCGTGGCCTGAGTGCATGGAGACAGTGTGACAGATGGATGAAAGCACTGTGATCCTTCGAACATTGAACCGGTGTCGTCACGCTTCCGGGGAGGAGTTATTAAGTGAGTGCGTATATGTGTGCACTCTCTAATGGTATATAGTATGAGAGGAACAGACAATAGCTAGGGGCTTCGATTTGCGTCTGGGTATGATTTGCTTGTTGGGCAGTGTTAATGGATAAGAACTCCCACTGTGAGATCCGTTATTTGCGGCCATAGAAAGTGAGTAAAATAACTCATTAACACATATCTTTTCAGACATTGTGTGGAAATGCCCAGTTTTTGTCGCAGTGAAACTCTGATCCTTCATTATGCATTTTCCCGTTTTGTTCTCCATTGTGCATTTTTCTGTTTGAATGTTGATTTCTTTTAACACCATTTCTGGTTTTAATATATGATATGTTTCTTTTAACAGGAATGCTGGGTTCGTCCTGTGAGGACGAATATTTTGGAAGTGGTGTTCTTTTACATATTATGTGACAGTTGTCTTGGTCTAGAATATTTATGACCTGTTTATTTAATTTGATGACCAAGGTGTCAGTCACTAGTATTGGGTGGTCTAGAATCATTAATTCATTTGATTGTGAATCAGAATTCCCTCTAGTTATGATTTCCATTTATATGGGGTGTGAGGCATTCCATTTTATGACCGTAGCTTTTGCTGAAATATTTTCGTTAAATTTGCAAATAAAGTCTAGTTTTGTATCTCGGTGTTTAATTCCAGTAGGCCTTTGTTTGAGGATAGATTCAGTGAGAGGAGTCGACAGGAGAGGAAAGAAGTGCTGACTCAGGGCCGGCCATTTGCTACCACGAGAATCTTTGGGGTGTAAGATGATACGACGCTGTTCCTAAAACAGATGCAGTAAGAGATTTTGACCCTATCTGACCTGGGTATAGGGTCATAACAACATATATATATATATATATATATATATATATATATATATATATATATATATATATATATATATATATATATATATATATATATATATATATATATATATATATATATATATATATATATATATATATATATATATATATATATATATATATATATATATATATATATATATATATATATATATATATATATATATATATATATATATATATATATATATATATATATATATATATATATATATATATATATATAATGGTTTAGGTATAACCGTTAAACCTATGAAAAAGAATCAGAGAAATAACGCCTTTCAAATCATAATTAGTATAAGATTACAGTAACTTATAAAGTGAAATGTTTTCCACAATAAAAACTAAAATATTAAATGGTTAAGAACTGTTAACTGTGATGGTATTAAAGAGTTCCAGTATCAAAATTTGTGTATGAATGATAAAGGTATACCAATTAAAGGTCGTTCTGAATGAAGCTTGATTTAAAAAAAAAAAAGTTGGCACAAACGTATATTAACAGAGACAAGCTAGAAAAATGTTCAATGGGAAATTATGAAAGTTCACTGTGGTCCTCAGGAGTGAAGGAAATTAGTGTGGCCAAAATTAAATATCTTTTGTCCCTGTAAAATACTACAGCTACTGGGTAGTCTCGTTGGACTGTGGGTTTGCAAGATGAATAATACCGATTGTTATGGAATTCATAAATCTTATATCGAAAGGACGTGTAGCTTCTATGGTTTATATACCAGTACATGACCCATATAATTCTTGAGTAACTGTCGGATGTTGGATGTATACAACCGCACGAAAATAAAGATACTTGCATTACAAGCTTTAGTTAAAATTCATCCCACTGTCAGCAAAAATGGTCGTACCTTCATGTACTGGAATGACTCGCAGCTAAAGAAACCATCATCTCACCGGTCATTTATGACATCGAGGAACCTAAACCATTTTTTGAAAATACAAAGGCATTTCTTGGAATCTACGAAGCGTCCTCCGAGGGGAGGCTCAATCTGCTTTCCTGTAAATGAACGATGACAATCCAGCACCGTGAACTGCACTGAAGCTCAGCAATAATGATACTCCACCAGATTTCGTTATCAGGTGGTTGGTTTCTTTTAATAAGTATTAACAACCAACGATAGTTTAAACAGTGTTTTAAGTCATTCAGTATCGCCTTTTCCCTTTCCACAACGTTTAGCAAAAGATATCCAAGGATCGGTTGCCTTCATCGTGAAAATCTTACAAGTCATCAGTAATGAAAACGACTTTTGTCTACATTCAGTACTTAACAAAATAAACAAGTCATTCTTTTTCTCTTTTAGCAATCAGTTCATTACAATGTCGGGGTTGAAAACTAGAGCGCAGTCGTTTGTTCAGGATTATTTAAGTTATTTTTATAATAAACATTCTTTCTTTTCATGCAACCATACCAATCTCAGGAGGCGATTAAATTCTTCAGAGCTGTAATCCCTTATAATTATAGTCGTCAGAATGTTAGAATATACCTTTGACGCTGCATCGTTAACAAAAATTCTTAACGGTATTACCCGACACGAGCGATATTTAATTAAAGACAATGACAGATCATCAGCACTAAAGAAAAAGAAATCTTATGTGTCATTTTTAATATGTGGAAACTATCAACATGTAATCTTCTAAAGAAGCCATCTGTAGTTGCATGTCACATGGCAATCTGATAGCCACATTTCTTGAGTCTTTAATCAATTTTCTATTTCCCTTTGCCAATATAGCTGCATTATGTCTTATTATAAAATACTGGAAGGCTGTTCTGTTCCCTCTTTATGAACATTAGTTAAAAGGTTATTTTGTGGAGTTCGTTGTCAGCGGACTTCGATGACACATCGTTAATGGTTGAAAAAATAGTTCGTGGAAAACTCGTAGTGAGATGTTTAACTTCAGTTGCATAACAAAATGAATTTCGTTAGCTTGTTATTACGTCATTCTCATGTCATATTTTTTAGGTGATATTCAGTAACTGATGCTTACTCATTCCATCCTTGTATATGACCGTCATGGACATGGCACACCAGAAAAGTTAACTTCAATTTATGATGCTTGTCCTACATCACAGGAAACCGAAAGTAAATTTTTGAACCTACTAAGTATCGTTTTGGTCCTGTTATTGCGATATGTTTACAATGAGTGTTTTCAACTACATAACTGGCGGGAAGGGTTCATAATTGGTTAATGTAATTCCTGTAATTAGTTAGGTAATGAAAGACCAATTAAAAAACAAAGTACAGACTATTAAACGATACGTAACAATTCTTGTATTCTTTGACACGTATAAAGGTAAACAAATGAACTTGTATGTTAATGGTTAGCGTCACATAGACGACCTTCTACTAAAAAAAAGTAATATTTAGAACTAAAGGGGAATTGAAGGTAATAAAATCATGCTTCATATCTGCAAAAGCAACTCGAGTAAACGAAATATGACAGTCAAATCAAATCTTAGTTTTTTTCGCTGAAATGACGGCAATTTTTGGATATAGTAGGAGATCTGAACTTTCTAAGAATGGCAAGAACCTGTCATAATACTCAACATTGGAGTTAAATGAGCAGATCCCTTTTGGAATATTTTGAAAGTTGGAAATAGAGGCTCCATTAAGAAGAGATTATATTAATAAATCCAATCAGGCCCATCTCAGGTGTGAAAGGGAACACATCAAAGACAGGGTTACCAGAATACCATGGAAAGACCTCGGCATTCATGTAAAAAAAACTAGAAAAATTACCCTGAATGTCAAATGTAGAACGTCAGCGTAAATATCTACCTCCATGTTTTGCCCATTTAGGGCTTCATCTTTTCACAAATATGGTAGTGAAAAAAGAAGAAAAGATGAAACCAACATTTCAATAAGAGTCAGGCAGCAAAAAACATAGACATGTGCAAATATAAACGGCAATATACGTTAGAAAAATGAAGGCCATGTAACAAGAATCTTTGAAATATCATTCCATCCTCTGTTAAACCTATCAAACATCGGTATTACCTAATCCCTTAACTTTTGCAAACAAAGATCGATGTTAATAATAATAATTAGTAACTGAAAATAGTCGATGTGTTCTTGTCTGCATTTTTACCTAATCTGTTCAAGTTCGCATGGATTAAGGACTGATTACAATAGGATTTGTTTTTCAAATATCCAGGGTTTACGACGTCGGAGACTTTTAATTATTCAGTCAATGAACCACAGCCTGAAATTAAGATGAGTTTATAATAGTATTTAAAACCACTAATTAAATAGAAGAGATATTATTAAGATTGCAAAAAATGAATTGTTAATAAGTATTCTGAATAACAGGGTTAATCTAAATGGCATGAAGGACGGACAGGATACAAGTTTTTTATTCTTTAACAAGTATATATATATATATATATATATATATATATATATATATATATATATATATATATATATATATATATATATATATATATATATATATATATATATATATATATATATATAATATATTATATATATATATATATGTATATATATGTATACATATAATATATTTATACATATATATATAAATATATAAATATATATATATATATATATATATATATATATATATATATATATATATATATACATATATATATATATATATATATATATATATATATATATATATATATATATATATCAGAAATAATCAACACACAATCATGTGTGAAACAGAAATAAATCTCTGACTCACATCAGGATCGAAAACAGGTCTTTCAATTGAAAGATAAGGCTGCTGCCAACCAGGCCATACAAGTCATAAAAGAAGTTGGAACCTGAGTACCACTGTACTCAAGGAATTATCTGGGCAGGCTAACTGACCTCATACCAGCGTGATTTCCCCAACTTCCTGACTCAGCAATGACCCAATTAGCATTTCATTCGAATTATCCCCTCCGAGAGAATATAACAGAAATAATCAACACACAATCGCATGTGAAACAGACATAAATATCTGACTCAGATCAGGATCGAACCCAGGTATTTCAATTGAAAGGCAAGGCCGCTGTGAACCAGGCCATACAAGTCATAAAAGAAGTTGGAACCTGAGTACCACTGTACCCAAGGAATTACCTGGAAAGGCTAACTGTTTGCATACCAGCATGCTTTCCCCAACTTCCCCACTCAGCAATGACCCAATTTGACAGCATTTCATTTAAATTATCCCTTCTGAGTGAATATGATAGAAATAATCAACACACAATCCCGTGTGAAACAGAAAAAAATCTCTGACTCACACCAGGATCGAAAACAGGTCTAACTGCCTTGCATACCAACATGTTTTCCCCAACTTCCCGACTCAGCAGGTTCCAAATTTTGTGACTTGGATGGCCTGGTTGGCAGCGGCCTTGCCTTTCAATTGAAAGACCAGGGGTTTGATCCTGATGTGAGTCAGAGATCTATTTCTGTTTCACACGCGATTGTGTGTTGATTGTTTGTCATATTCACTCAGAAGGGGTAATTCGAATGAAATGCTGCCAATTGGGTCATTGCTGGGTCGGGAAGTTGGGGAAAACACACTGGTATGCAAGGCAGTTACCCTGCCCAGGTAATTCCTTGGGTACAATGGTACTCAGGTTCCAACTTCTTTTATGACTTGTATGGGCTGGTTGGCAGCGGCCTTGCCTTTCAATTGTAAGACGACCTGGGTTCGATCCTGATATGAGTCAGAGATTTAGATTTATATATAATATATATATATATATATATATATATATATATATATATATATATATTAATATATATTATATATATATATATATATATATATATATATATATATATATATATATATATATATATATATATATATATATATATACTAAAAGGACCT